>NC_142202.1:38096453-38398726 GCF_049639895.1 Pseudopodoces humilis | reverse complement strand
ATTTAATGTCAGCTTTTGATATGGATTTTTTTCTGCCTCTCATCTAAAAAGTTTAACAGAATCAGGATCAAGCTGTGATCATAGTGCTGCTCACTCTGGGCTGGCCATGTTTATACTGTTGATATCTCATCCAACACAGCATGGCAGCTTATCAAACCATGCCTGGCAAGTCTTTGGGAAAGTGTTAGTTAGCCTTGGGGGAGAACTGCCCCAGGGCTCTTCTGAACAGCAGTGCCACTGGGATGCACTCCCCGGCACTGCTGAATTTCTCAGTGCACCTGTAATTCCCAGGAATTTGATCAGAGCATGGGACAGTTCTATCAATAAGTGCCCCTTTAGTGGGGAATAACTATTTTTTTCTTTCTTCCTCTCCTTATCTGCTACATCTGCTTGGGCCATGATATCACTGGAAAAAGTAATCTCTCCCTATTATGTGTAAACCAGCTATTACAGGCAGCTCACAACTTTAATTTGAAGTTATTACATAGTATATTAATTAGAGTAGCAACAAAGAGATTGCCGAAATTTAGGAAAGTCTGATAAAAGAAAATCTTTCTCCCCACACAAATATATATCTATTTCTGTAAGTGTAAATCTGTCAGTATACTAACATACAGTAGATGCATGTATATATATTTTTAAATATACTATGTAAAAGAGTTCTGCATTACTGTGTCTCTCTGCCAGAAGAATTAAGATAACAATCTATTACACAGTTTTTGACAGATATGTTATAGCTAGTTAGATAAGCTTATTCTTGCATTATGAATGGCTCCTCCAAAAACCTGGGCATAGGCATATCATGTGATATTTCACTCAAAATTGACAGTATTTCACAGAGAAAACAAAGATAGCTATTGTCTGATAATATTTTTAATTATATTTGAAGATCATTACATGCCATATCATTTAAGTGATAGCACCAAAAAACCCTGCTTAATGAAGGATGAAGTTTAGGAATAGAGATGAGGTATAGCACAAGAAAAATAGAACCCATGCCTGAGACAGGTGTTTTACTGGCTACATCTTGGCAGTGAATTTCCCTCTAACACTGGTAGCTACACATGAAGCAAGAAGGTAGTTAAAGAAACAGCAGAGGGTAAGAGTACATGCACAAAGAGGAACCTCGCACAACACTGCAAGACAAAGAAAACCAGTCTTGTAAATTGGAAACCAGGAATTCAGAAACCTAAAAATATTTTTTTCATTTCTTTTAATAATCACGGTTCCAAGTAAAACTGGGTGAAATATGCAAAGTAGCTGTCTAATCACACATCAAAATGGCAATCTACAAATACTCCAGGCTTCTTTTGGATTTGCTAACTCCATCAAGAGTGTGCATTTAGTACCAGCTGCCAACATTTCCAGGAACAAATGTATTAAATAGATATTACAGTGTGGCAGAATTTCCTCAGCTGATGGTAAATTATGTGACTTTGCAAATTGATACAGAACCTCCTCCCTTGGTCCAGGGAAAGGAGCAAAATATAAGTGATTGAGCCAAACACATACTAAGGCCCTTCAGACCTCATTAAAGTGAAATTGCAGGAAACATTTAATATAAAATATGCACAGCAACACAACCTTAATTAGACACTCACATCTCTCAAGATATCAATAAATGTTTCCTTTTTGATAAGTCTGATTTAATAGACTGTAATAGCAGGAATGTTTCTGAAACATCATTCAAGGAAGTGAGAGAAATAAACAAGCTCAAACATTTAAAACTCAACACCAATTAGCAGACCATTCTTTTCAAAATAAATCTGAATTTCAAGTTTATTCAGCTTTAGTCAAACACAATATAGGCTTTGTTTTTAAAATAATTTGTTTTGAGACTTGAGAAACAGCTTCTGGGTGTCGGTATCTTCATTCACAGAAGGCTACATTAGCAGCAAAATGTATTGGGTGCTTTAAGTTTTAGCAGTGAATTAGAAAATAAATGTAAAGACAATCTCCCCATCTTGAGAGGTTTTGTGTGTGTTTCTCCTTACCTTTGGCATGAAACAGAAACTGAGAGGTCAGAAATGTGATCTTGTCTTTTGCAGCTGCCTGGTGACAGCACCATGTTCAGCTTGACCATGTGAGTTTTCATTTGGGTTTGGTGCCTTAGGGAACCTTGAAGCAAGAAATGCACAGCACATATGTTTATAGCATTTTCAAGCACAGCAAATTCACAGAAGCACTTGCACTCCCTTTTGGCCATCTACACCACAGAAAAGTGGTGCAGATTGCTTAAAACTCCAAGAACAATACTCCAATATCCTTTCTCACAAAGGTTTCTTCTCTAATTCAGACACAGAATGTTCGATCTGTGTTGTGTGCTGCTTGCTGGTTGTATTTCAGAGGTGATGACAGAAAGAAAATCTCTCACAAAGATAGACTTGCAGGAAGAAATGAGGACCCACCGTGTCTCCGAGCACATGACAGGGCTGGGGGGAAGTTTTGTGTCCGGAGCCAGTAACGGGTGTGAAATAAAGTAGAGACCTTGAATCTCACGTCATACCACAGCTGTTCTGTGAAGAAGCCCAGGGCTGCAGAACGAGGAAATCTCCTTACTCTAAAATTATTTTCTTGCCAGCAAGGAAGAGAGGAATGTGTATTCCTACATGGGTGAAACCTGTGAGAATGTTCACCTGCATCTGTACTGTACTGATATTACTTGAATTTCTCAGAATGACTTCCTGAGTATCAGTGGGCTCAGCTTTCCTCTGTGAAAACAAATGGCCTCAGTTATTCTGCTGCCATGGGATGTGAAGCAAATAATTACCTTTGTTCAGGTTCTTGTAATTCAGAAGTAAGAATATTTGAGCATCAATGCAGTAGTGGATTTTTAATGCAGTGAGTTCATGAAACCAGGTAACAATTTTGTTCTTTAAACTAGAGAGAAGATCCACCTGACATCAATGAATAACTTGATTCAGTGATGCCAGGATTTCATCCCTGATTTTCCAAAACAATGATTAAAGTTACAATATCCCCTTGAAAGGAGCTTTCCTTAAGAACAAGAAAAAAAAAAAAGAAAAAAAAAAGGTAGAACATATTTTGCATTCCAAAGATTGTATTTGGAAGGTTTTAAAATTGTCTTATAAACAGTGTCTGACATGTACCATCAAAAAGAAAGATTTCATCTGTATTACTGTTTCTGTTACATCAGCTATTTAAACATGATGAAATAAAAGACCCCAGAATAAGCAAAAGCAGAAACCACAGATCTAAAAACACCAGAAAACTTCACAATATCATTAATTGCAAGTAAACTGAGTCTCAAAGTCAGCATTTTGTATTTTTTCATGATATGACTATCTTTTATAAACAGACATAAAAAAATAAAACACTTTTTAAAAAGTTAACAAACATGTAAATATTAACTAGGGCATTCAAATGTATTCTCAAAGAAGATAATTAATTTTTTTATATATACTGCTATATTACTGATTATAGCACATCAAAACCCTCTGCAATTTAGCACTGGTTTTTGCTTCATTAAGTCACTGGAAGTGCCCACCAGGCTGTCACAGTGTGCTCAGTGAAAGAAGCTGGATACTACATGATGTCCTAGCAGATAGACTCTTTTAAATAATTTGTACATGGTGCTGGACTATGTGCATAATTCCCTCCAATCCACTAGAATGCTGAAGTGGCCAATTCATAATAGGGTCTTTGATGATGAAGAAGGATAGTGGGAGAAAGATGCTCTGACTCAGGTACTTCTCACTCCTGATCTCTATTCCTCATAAATATTGGAGGGAGAAGGCTCTGTTGATGGAACACTTGTTTTCTCAAAGGTAAATGGAAAAAAGGAACATGCAGAGAAGACATCCCCCAGGACCAGAATGTACAAAGCTTTCTTCTGCATCTTCCCTTGCCACCACCCCAAACAGGTCGAGTCTTCCAAAATTTAAAAAACACTGAAATGACTTTACCATTTCTCAGAGAAAACCGTAGTCTCAGGAGTTATATATATAGTTTTTTTTCATTTACTGCCAGAAAAACCTAGGTATTCATTGGTATCTGTGATTCATTTAAGGAAATTGAGAGTGAACTGCAACAGAAAGAAAAGAGCAAACTAATGCTGTGTATGCCAGGTCACCTGCAGAAGAAAGCCTTTCCCAAAACAAGGAGGGAAACATTCAGTAGTGCCTGTGGGATTCAGGAGCTATAGAGAGAAGGAAATGACTTAGCAGATAGCTTTGGTGCCTCTCAACATCGGCAGCAGCAAAAATGTAACATGAGAGTAGAAAAACACAAAGAACTGAAGCAAAGAACAAAATGAACCCAAGAGGAATTCAGAGGGTGGTGGCAAAGGGCACTTGTCCTGGATGGGACAGAGCAGCCACAGTAAGGAGGTGATAAACAGAGTGCCAAAGGCATGACGGCATGTGCTGTGGAAAATAAAGTTTGTAACTGCAGACATTTTAAGAATGCATTCATTCACTGAATAGAGTGCAAGGCACACAAGCACACAATGTCTGGAGGGCCAGAGAACTGTTCCTCCCTGAAAAGTTAACCCACTTTTTCTTTAAAAGTTACTTTGTGTTTTTGTGTTGGGCTCAGATACAGATCACTGAAACTTTCGCTCTGTTTTTCTTCTGTTGTGCTGACTAGAAAAATTCTATAACTTTCCATATGATATTTTTCACTTGTGCTTCTATTACTAGCAAATCTGTAAATAAAGTTCTTGAGACTGGATACTGCATATAGATTCAAATAGGTCACTAAGAGAAATGGTAACCCTCTATCCTCTGCTACTGGTTTGCTTATTATATTCCATTGATTACTAGACGTAGCATTCTCCCACCTGTAAAGTGGGATAATATTTCCTCCCTTTTCCATTGCTTCTGTTCCTTCTTCTGTCCCTGCAATACACTTTTCATCCTCAAGTTCCATTTTTCCCCTTACCTTAATCTTCCACTGCCACGCTTACTTCAAAAATGGATATCCTTAACTTTTCTTAATTTGAATTTACTACTTCTTCCTTCTGCCTTTAAGTTCCAGGTGATGTCTTTAAAGCCTCTTGGGTGGCTTAAACATCTTCCTTGTTCCTTTCACCTGCTACTCCAAACATGTAACACAGGCAAATCTACTCAGTTTGCTGTTCTTTCCATATGTCTCACAAGCCCTGACTTTCTAAGCTTTCTGCATCATTTCTTTCCTGCCTAATTACCCAGGCTTGTCCTATGGAGCTGCTCTCCTTGAGCCATTGGTTCAGTCAGCTTCCATGCACCACATGTCCCCTTATCCTGCGTTAATATCCACCTTTTTATCTGCCTGGTACAACCAAAGTGTATATTTTGATGCAAACAATGTTATAGTATTGCCTATTTTGTTGTGTTGTGCAGACACACAAAGGTTTCAATTAGCCTGTAAGCTTGTCAGGACAAGGATCTTTCTTGCCTAACCTAGAACAGACCTCTTAAACACAAATGCAGAGATTTTGGCACCATCTTACTTCCAGAGGTCTTATTTTGTGGAAAGTAGAGCTCAGTGCTTCCTCTCCTCCCCCATCTTCTCTCTGCTGTCCCTCCGATCCATTTGGATCTCCAGGCATAAACACAGTTTCACCAGAGTTGTTTTGCAGCTCTCTAAAATTGCATCAGACCCAAAGAAATGTAGAGGTTTCTGGGGTGACTGTTTCTGCCTGTTGCAGTAACACATCCTGCTGGCTGCTGTGCTGTAGCGCACCAAAATTTAAGTCCATATCTTACCCCAGCTACCTCTACTACAGAGTACAGTTAGTGGAAAAGTAAGGAGTACAATTTAGGGGGAATATATACCTCATGTTATCCTTCCACAAATGCTTTTTGATCTGTCCTACAATTAAAATTACATTTTACTGTCTTGACTCATATGTTGGGTGTTTCTCAACTAAATCTTGTTACAAAATTCTGTGTCTTTGTATCACAGATCAGAAGAACAATTAAACTGGGTTGTCAGTCATGTTATGAAATGGCACTTTCACTCTCAGTCTTCCATTCCACTATTCAGGAAAGTCTGCATCTTGCTCTACTGAATACTGAGAGAAGGAATTCAGTGCAGTATCTACATAAGCAAGGATTAGAGCTGTAGTTTGTATAAACGTATTACACAGCAGTGCAAAATGAAGGCATAATTTAAATAACTTAGAACATTTCTTTCAAGGCATACATTACACTTAAACAATTTTTTCTGCCAATATTTTTGCAAAAAGTTGAATTTCTTATTATTACAGCATCAAATGTGCATAAAATGGAATCCCAATCCCATATTCAGTTTCTCTGGTTTTCCAACAGCATTGCTCCAGTATCCCTCCCAACCACATACGTATTACTCCATAAGAACAGATGGAGTTTATGCACAACTGGCTTTTTTTTCCCATAACGAATCGAAATGAGCAGCCAGACAAGACAGAAATTTGCTGAAATTCTGAATTCTTTCTGCAAGTTTAAAGATTTTATTAGTTATCATTCATTGATTATACAACATCCATGCTCACAAGCATCTGTTGGTTGCATATGGGAGTTTAGACAAACTCCTTTTCTTATACTACTCCGGAAAATGAAACACAACTTGATCAAAAAAGAAGTGCTGCAGCAGCTGTTTGCAGGATGAGCTCTCTGCCCTCCTCTGAACTGGGGCAGAAGCAACTAGTAAGTACCATATCACGCACACCAAGAAATCAGGGACAGATATGATAAAGTCAAATTTTCCCATCTGGGCAGAAACAAGGGGAGTTATGGCTGAGATTCAGCTCTGGCAACTTACAGGAAGATTATGAGCAGTTCATAATAAGCAGAAGTTTTTCTGGCAACTGTTTTGTATGTTTATGCAGATAATCTACTCATTTGGAAAAAGTGCAGACCAGGTATATTTAAAGCTCCTGAAACTCATGGATTTATTCCTAATCATTGGAAGACATGCTTATACATCACAGATTTTCATTAGCAGAGTTTTAGCTATCAGATTTCTGCCTTCAGCCTCAGCTACTTGCTTCAGTCCATTCAGCTCTGTGAGCACTGGAAAAGATGAATAAATCCTGGCTTATATTCTTTCCTTTTCCTGACTATCAAAAGTTCAAATCCAACCATTAAACATGCAACATTTACTTAATGGCATGCTTTGTTAAGGAGAACTGTTCAGTCCTTTTGAATATGCCAAAAACACAGGAAAACAACTTTAAAAAATTTAGGAAAATTACTCTGACTCATTCAGTTTGTTTCCTTTTTTCCTACTGTGATGAAACACTGGGCTGTAGGAATGGAGGCTTCCAGGAAGCACTAGGGTATTCTTGCCACCATTAAATATATAACTACGTTGGGCTATTTTTTCCCCCAGGGTTAGAATCACTAGTCTTTTAGGTTGCTCTCCCTAAAGGTGGAAGGGAGGAGCATGCTAAAGAAATAATAGCAAAGTCAAGAAAATATCTATCACTGAAAAAAAAATTAAATCCCACTAATCCAAACAGCAGAAAGACAGACAGACAGACATTAATTTAAATCTGTAAAAGAGCTGCATTCACTTGTCTTCACATTTTCTGAATTTCTGTCCTGAGTTGAGAGCACATTCCTGCAGTTCAAAACTTGGCACATTTTTCCCTTTCTCATCTATGCTGCCTACTTCAGATATCTTCTCATTTCTACTCTTGTCTGAGCCTAGTCCTGGCTTCAAACTTTCTAAGTATCCCATCTTTCTTTTTAGAAAGTTTTTCTTATATGAATTTCAAGCCATCTAATCAACACAATGACGTTAAACTCACATGGACTGGTTTTCAACCAGCACTTAAAGTTCACTATTTCTGTTTCAGACCTGAAATTCAAAAACATTTTTCCAAAAATATCATTTGGTCCAGTAAAAGAGATTTATTACCTCTCTCTTGAAAGGAGCTATTCTTTTATAAGAGTATAAGAGCTATACTCTTATGAGTTATTCTCTTCTTCTGGTGAACACTACCACCAGTGTGCTCTTGGACCCAGATTTTCTGTTGCTGTCCTGTGCTATATATTGTATTTCTCTAATATACATTGTATATTACTCAAAACCAACACCTTGACTATTACAAGAATTTTTTCAAGAATGCTCCTCAAATAACAGTGCTGCAGGACATCAGTTTTGTCAATGTTTTGCTAAAATTTGGTACAGCATTTTGCTTATCAATTGTGAAATAATGGCTTATTTAGGACCAGCCTGATCCAAAAAAGCACATTTAGAGTTTGTATCTAGATTTTAGAAAACCCTGAAGTTCAAGGCAGCCTCCAAAGTCAGGGTGTACATCTGTATTTTCACACTCCCCCCAGCACACTGTAGCTCCTACAATTCAATACAACAGGATTAATGGCTTCATTTCTAGCCAATTTATTTTCTAATTCCATCTGGCTTCGTTTTATACTTTCACAATCCAGTGACTTTGTTGACACTGCAAGACAGGAGTAAGTCACATACACAATGTTGTGTTTGGATGCTGCAATATATTACAGAATTCAGACAGAAATAGAAAATGGCAAAGCATGTGCAAAAGTCATCTCATAACTTTGCCAAGGCACTCTGGGTTTCTCCTAAGCTGGACAGTATTTTACTTAAACTGTTGCAGAATATGCATCAGTATTTTTTGGTTTCCGATAATGAACGTGGTCTGCTTAATATAATGTTCCTATTTCAATATAAACAAAGCACAGCCTCTATAGCTTATATGTTTAATGCATTGTAACATGTAAGGAGGATGGAGAGAGATTGGAGAAAATTTGCTCAGCTTCTGTTTCTTGACTTCCAAGATCTTCCAAGGTCTTTTACAAATGAATGAGGGAAAAAAAAAAGTCTTTGTATGTAGAATCTGCTGGGTGCTAATTTGACATGGCAATGAGATGAAAGTTGGATTCATGCTAGTTTCAACATCAGAGGATTGGAATGCAGCCTACTTAGCATAGAAGTCAAACAATTCACTGGCAATAGATTGCTTTCCACTTCTAGATCTGCTAAATAAATAGAAAACTAATTAACAGTATAGTATGGCAGATGTAGCAGGCTAGAATTTCATTAGAGCACTGGCTGAGAACTGAAAGAATCACGAAGTCATTATATGTCCTAGAGTGTAGTGAATCTTTCCATCTTTTCCATGGGACAGACAAAATACTACTTGTGTGCCCCCTGCATAAGAATTTCCTGATACATTTTCACTTAAACAAGAATCAAAGTATAAGCCCTTGAAATTCTACAAGTATTCATTTCCCATAAAATAGCTTTAGTTCTGTAACAGCAGCATCACATCTCTTTGCCTTGTGCGTTATAGTTCAGCTACTTAAAACTTATTAAATATGTTTTCACAGGGCATTTTTTGTTTCATTACCTATGCTTGTTTTTCCCTGATGAAAAATGATAATAGGTTGTATTTCCTGTAGTGTTAAGAACAGGGATCACACAAAGCAATATCTATACTCACATTCTGAAAGGAAAAAAAAAAAGTTAAAGCATTTATTTTTAGACTTTTCCTCATAAACACACATTAAACTGAACTTCCTATATCCAGAATTGCATAACCAGATTTGGCAGTATTAATTAACAATAAAAGTAGTGTTTTGCCCATAAGAATCAATAAGATAATTATGTTACTTAGGAAATGGTAGTCATATGATTTTGCTTTCAGTGCATAATGAATAACATTAAGTTCTGTGCAACAAAAAGGTTTTACAGACCTAACCAAGCCCTAGGACCTGTCTGAAATTCTTCCAGGAAAGTGTGATTGAAGTCCTGTAGCAACTACCTGCTCTTACTAACTCTTAGGGATATGTATATATGCTTGCAAACACATACACATTTCATCAAGTACATGAATTCTTAGGCAGTATATTCCCAGGACGTAGTTTTGGGCTCGCATGCAGGAAATACCAGGACCATTTCTGTATTTTAATACTTGGACCTTGGAATACTTTTGCTACACTCCACATAGCTTCGTTCCTAGGCAAAAAAATGGATTAAATGTCTTTCAAGTGTCCATTATAAAGCTAAGTGCTGTACATAAATATGCATGAGAGGTCATTATTGCCAAGAGATGAAGAAGTTCAAGTGTCTCTTACTAAGACTTTCCTCCTTGTTCTATGGCAGTGAAGTGAGTATTCAAAGGTGTAGTTGCATCTCTAGAATCTGATTTCAGTGTTTTTTATTTCTACCCCTTCTGTTTTCTTGCAGGGTCTCCCAGTGATCAAACATACACTCCCAGATACCCCCAACAGTGGGCTGGAAAATTACAGGGATGGAAGTACATCTTAGGGTTTACCTGCTCCAGGGGCCTAGCTGGGATCTCTATCAATACTTAGGAACAGCAATTCCTGCCAGCAGACAGGTGAAACAAACACACTCCACAGCCTTTGCTTTCAGGCACAGCAGAAGCCAGCTCCAGAGTTAGGGAAATGTCTTGGACCCTCCTCCTTTTTGCAGCATGCATCTGCCAGCCTGCTGCACCCCACGCTCCCTGGAGCAGGTGGGCAGTGTGCGTAGTGGCACCACTGCCCTGCTCGCCACCACCTTGCCAAACAATGGGGAAGTGCAGTGCAATGGAAAGAGCAACCGTGGCTGTGATAATGAGGCTGAGGAATGCAAACATACACTCCAGGTAAGTTTGGATTTCAGTCTGTTCTTTGACAAGGTAAAAATCCAAAAAAGATCACGCACTGAGTGTATTTCAACATGATTATAGCCTGCTGGGGGTTTTTCCAGCATAGCTAAACACTGACATTCCCAGCTGTCTTAGGTTACAATGCAAGATGTAATCAGAAGTATGTATTCCATTACCAGCTGCTAAAAACAGGTTCAGTCAGCAGTGTTCTTTATTTCTTCCACACCCCATCCCTCAAAACTCCAGGGGTATATCTTCTGTCAATGGGCCATTGAGTCTCATTGAAGGACTGATAAATTCCATCATCCCATTATCAGATGCTCCACCCAGGGGGAGGAGCCAAGCATTCCTACCTGGAAATTATCTGAGACTTGGAACACCACATCCAGCTTTTTTCCACTGGATTCCCAAAAGAAAGCCAGACAGTTCTACATCACCACTGGACCGTCAGAGGAAAACTACACCCTTCTACAGGATCACTGCTTCAACAGAACCACATCTGTCACTGCAGGAGGACTGCAGACACCATTTAATCAGAGTGCTACCAACAGCCTGACCAACAGGGTGTCAGGCTGTATTCTGACTCTGTCAGTGGTTTTTTTTGTAGTACTGCATTTTTATTTTCCTAGTAAAGAACGGTTATTCCTACTCCCATATCTTTGCCTGAGAGCCCCTTAATTTCAAAATTATAATAATTCAGATGGAGGGGGTTTACATTTTCCATTTCAAGGGAAGCTCCTACCTTCCTTAACAGACACCTGTGTTTCAAACAAAAACACCAGCAAGTGGGAGCTGCATAGAGCCAGCATCTGACTCCAAATCCTGGGCTAGACTCGTATCAAACACTATTTTTAGCAGTTCTGTTGTAGGCACAGGATACCTACAGTGGCAGGAGCTACACTTGTCAGATGCCATATTTATTGGGTATTTCCCCTTCCCTTTGTGCTTTTTTCCACAGTTTTTCCAGTGGGGATTTTGGCTCTCTCACATGCATATTAGCTTGGTATTATGTTCTTCCAGTTGCACAAACCTTTCCAAAATGCTGGTCAAACCTGCAAGTGTTACAGTGTTTTGTCATTTTTTGGTTTGGTTTGGGGTTGTTCTTTCTGAAAACATGTGGGTAGAAGTACAAAACATGTATTCCCAGCCTTTACTCATGTGCAACAGGAAAGCCTGTGCTCTTCTCAGCACAGGGTAGCCTGGAGAAGGTGACTACATGATCCCTGGCTGTTGCTGCTCCTTTTCCATCAAGTCAATCACATCCTCTGTTACAGATGGCTGGTTTGTAGATAACCTAAAGAGCAAATAGGTCATTCACTCCTGATCATAAAGCTAATTTATCCCATGCCTCTCACAAATCTCAGTTTCTATCATACAACATGATTGAAATAAAAACTTGTAGTTATTTTTGTTTCAGTGTTTTGTTTCTGATTTCAATTGCTTTTTGTAACCTGGTGTGTATATCCCCTCAGTACATCTAATTCCAGAGCCATGGTTCAACTTTGGAGTACCCCGGTTCTTGCTCTCTGGTTAATGCATCCATTTCTTGAGTTATTGCCTTTGCATTGATCTCTATTGACTCAGTTAAAAGACCTTATCCATGTTTCCATTTCTGTGAGGGAGACATGCTTGCATTATGGGTCCTTTAATGGCAGGGTTATCTCTCCTGTCATAGCCTTCGTCTGCAACGTATTTTACTGATTATTTTTCATGAGTAATCCCCAGCAGAGGCTGCCTAAGAGATGGAACAATATACGTGTCTGACGCTCTTCGGTATTTTGCACTTAGCTAATGAACACACCCATGCAACGTGAGGCCTGCTGCCTTGGACCTACTCTTCAGTGCTAAGGAAAGCTGTCGCCAAACCAGTAAATCTATCCAGGGCATGGAAGGAACAATAACCAAAAGTATGCATGTTAGTCCAACAAAATTAAAGCTACAGTAAAGATTTGATAACAGCATCTGAGAACAGCAAGGGAAAGAGCAGAGGAATGGCTGGCAGAAATTTCCCTGCTCTTTTACAGCCAGATGTTAAGTGGAGGCTGTGTGCTCATACAAGAAGCTGTTTGGAAACAAGGGAAATGACATAGTGTCAGGAGGTTCACTTCCTCACACAAAAGCAGCCTGATTTCCAAAAACACCCCAGCCCTTTGCTAGTGAAAATGCTGCAAATGCAGCAAAAGTACAAATAGATGCTTTTTTTGTCAGCTCAGCAAAAAGAAAAAAAAAAAGACAGGAAGAAAAGAAAAGATAGTTGTTTTGTTGTTTGTTTTTTTTTTTTTTTCTCAGCTAGAATCACCAGTGTTTGTGTTCTAGGACTGCAGTGTCTGCTTGACAGGCTATGGGCTACCTTTTAGAGGGGAGGACAAACCCCAACAAGGTGGTTCTGTTTCCAAAATGATCTTTGGAGAGCTTGGGAGCTCATGCCCAAACACTTACTATGTTTTAAGGAAATGAAATTCTGACTCCCAAAAATAAAAAAGGAGAAATGAATCTTGATTTAGCTCTCTGCCGGTCTGTGGCATGTTTCAAACACCAGCTCAGCTGCCTTTTAAAAAGAAAATTAGAGCTGGGGCGAATGATGGCTCAGCAGCTGGGTTTGCCTGATAAATACCCATTAGATGCATCAAGTCTCCAAAAACCTCTAAGTCAAACAACCTCTGGAATTTTAAGCTTCCTCTTTCCCCACCATCTTCCAGCTTCTCCCTGACAAACAATTAATTTTAAAACAATGTGTCCCTAATCCAATCACTGTTCTGTATGGTCACCAAATCACAAGATGAAACAGATCCTCCAGGGAAAACTCATGTCCCTGCATTGTCAGTAATGAATGGAATTACTTCATGCTTCACAATACCCTTGAGGAGAAGTCATATCAATTAGCATAACTGGGCTTTTCTTATTACATGATTGAAATTAATGAGAAAAGAGGAAAAAAAGAAGGGGAAGAAAGGAAGATGGTGTGGAGCAGTGCTTTATGATGTATTTTGATCTATAACTTGGAGATGCATGACTGTCTTAACAAAGCCCAGCCCCTCAGAGGTAAAAATTGCCTCAGTACTAAGAAATTTGGTCTGTTTTTGTCCATGTCAGTCCATCAGGAGTAAACCTTATTTCAAAATGAGATTTGTGCAATACTTAATTGTAGGACTGGCCTCATGTTGACACACGGCGTGTTATTGCCTGAGTTCACTAGGGGTAAAGATCTCCTACAAGAGCACTCCACATCTTCTGATGAAAGTATAAGGTCGTTACTGCGAAGGTCTAGACAGCGTGGAAGAGTTTAATGCTCAAAGAGGCTTTGCAGCAAAGCAGATCTGGCATTCCTTCATTTCTTACTACCTACACACTGAAATACAAAAAAAATTGCTTTGAAGATAGGTAAAAGCCAACAGCAGTTAGGTTAGAAGTTAGGATCCCTTATTTGCTTTGTCACAGTTGGGAGTTAGTATGGATTTTGCCAATGTTTTGGGGGCTAGATTTATGAAAACAGGCATGAGAATGCAGCTGGCAGCTGATGGTCTCCCTTGTACCCTGGTCTACATATCATTTACAGTAACAAGCTATTCCCAGCAGCTCACTATAAGCATCTCTCTGCAGTGTCTAACTGGGATTGCCTGTCTGCCTCCATCAACACAGAAGCATTCTGTGATCAGCTCAGGGGTATCAGCCTTTCCTCTCTGTTCATAAAGGGGATGCAGAAAATGTCATTGCCTCCTTTTTGTACCAAGGTCCTGAAGATGATTCTTCAGAAACTCCTCTGTTAACTGCACTCCATTACTCCCCTCTGAAACTTACCCACTGTCGTTTCCCCATCAGCCAAATAATTTTCTGTCTCAGAGTTCCCTTTTTCATTCTCAGGTCATCCAGTTTCACCAGACATCTACATTTCCTAAGCAGGAGAACTAAGCATTTCCTTTATCTAGGACATAAAATTCAATTTAATCAAAGAAAGATATCAGTCAATCTGGCTTAATCTACTGTGGTAAACTGAAATCTAGCATTTTCTTCCAATTTCTCCTACCTCCATGTATCTGAATATTCTTCCCTTCAAAACTTCTTCTAGAGATCTACATGCCCTGAAGGCTGCCCATTTTCCATTACTTACTGCCCTTCTGCCCCTCTCCTTCTGCAGATGAATGCTGGAACCCAAAACTTCAATATTAACATGTTCAATCTTACACACTTTCCACGTCGTGCTGAAATATGAACATCAGCAGGAGGGAACCTGGGCCATGTAGGACAGACTTGCTGGGCCCAGCTCTTGTTCTCTCTGTGGACCAATTGCAACACAAAAATTAGAAAAGCTTTCCTTAGGAGGAATCCAAAAGACCTAATTCAAGAAGGTGTCACAGAGGAGACCTATGGGCTGAGACACCTCCAGGAAGGGAGGGCAAGCTTTGAACTCAGTGTCCTCACGTCCCGGCCGCATGCTCTGATCACCTTCTTGACAGGAGGTTGCAACAAGTCAGCTGAAAGGTGTGCCTGCAGCCCAGCTCCAGCTGTGCTCCTGTTCCACAGCAAACACTGTATGGAAAGAGCTACTGAACCACCTTGTGTCACTGAGGATCTGCAGCACTTCTTGTAGGGCAATCACCAGCTTAGTATGAAACAAGCTTTGGGTCCCATTGCTGGGTAGCTCCATCTCCTCATGCGCTGCAAATGCAAGCATTAAGGTTATGAACTCCATCAAAGCAATAAAAATTAGATGTTGCAACATTCACACCTAGTTCTTTCATTCCCTGAACCTTAAAAAGGAACACAAACAGAAACTTGGCTGCTATCCTTAGACATTTTTCCTATGCTGACTTGCCCCAGCTATCTCCTTAAGGCACCTTTACCTTGAGTTTCCTTTTCCCAGCCTGACATTTTTTCAGGTTAAATTCCATATACCAGTGCAAACATTCTCTGCTTCCAAAAGCCTTCATCTTTGCTCTCACTGATGCCTCTTTGATGTCTTTGTTTCCTTGTGCTCTTTCTTCCTAGTGACAGATGTACAGTGCTAACAGAGTACAATATATAAGCATGTCACTCAGTTATCCACCCCTACCCTAAATAATTGCTTCATATTTATCACCTGGATTAGGCAATCAAGCCCTTCATCAAGAAACTCCATCCCATATCTCCCATTTTACTCAATGGTGTCCCATAGAGCACTGAATCCTTGTACTCTTGAAATCTGTGGATGCTAAAATAAATCTTTTATTCCTCTTTACCCTGTTTTTCTTCTTTTATTTAATGAAGTAAAGAATTGGTGTCCAGTTTTATCTGTCTAGTAATGATAATCAGCTGACTTAAGTACTTTCTGGAGCTGACAGTCACTTCTTCCTCTATTATTTCCCTTTAAAAGTCTGGGGTGCAGCAATATCTCCTTTTAACTCCTCTGATACCCCTCCCACAGCCAGCTTAAGTTTCCTGGATGATTTAATTCCTTTAACATCTATTTTTTTAGGATAAATCTGGGGTGGAAGCAGCCCACTTTTTCAATAGTTCTTTATCTAGGTGGGTTTAGTCAATGGTTTGATTCCCTGGTAGCCTTTAGAGTTAATGATTTTTTTTTTCCTCTCATTGGAAAATGTCTAGAAACTGTGACAGACTTCACATCTCTCCCTGCTGAAGACCTAGGTACAAGTAGTAATTCACTTTCCAGGCAATATCCCCCTTTTAGTCAAGGTAGCCACCCTGTTGCTCAGGAAGATGATGGCTGTATACTCAGCTGACCTGCAGCTTCTTACACACCAGATTTATAAAAACTTTTATCATGTTCACATCTTTTCCCTTCTTATTTTCCTGTCTCAGCTTTTTGGATCATTTTCTTGCATTCTTTCACAATCAGCTTTTTTACCTGTTCCTGCAACACTGACCCTGCTGATTTATAAGTCTCATATTCTTTTCTCTTTATTGCTCATTCCGTTTCCCCCAGTCAATTACAGTGGTCATCCCTACTCCAAGTAGAACTATTTCTCAATGCCATACAGATTTCTTGATTTCCATGGACTATATCTTTGAGTATTTCCCCACTTCATCCTACCTCTTCATTGCCTTTGCTGTTTTTTTTAGGAAACATATGCCCCTCTCAGTGTTCTGAGAAGTGTGGAGAACTCTCAGTGTTTTCCAAGAGTTCAAAGCTTTTGCACTTCTAATTTTGGGGAGTCACATGTTCCTGATTTAAGAACTCATTAAGTTTGTCCTGTGTTTTTTTTCGTACCCTCTTCTCTTGGCTCTTTTGCATGATACATGGCATGTCTGGGGAGATGCCAAGTGCCTCAATGCCAGCCCACAGCTTTAGCTGTATATTCATAGTCTTTGCTACACTTCCCGTATAGCACAAATGCTCCTCAGAAATGAATGAACTTGATTTCACACCACCCTGTGAGTAACAAAAGTGCTATTATTTATATTTTATGGAGAAGGAAACGAGGGTACAGAAATTAAGATTTGTATTTGTGAATGAACTTAAGTGCTTTACTCTAATTCAGTTAAAAATAAAAACATTTTCTTAGTTCTTTAAGTTATTACTTTTTTCTGTTCTCAGAAGCCCAGCTGCTTTCCTCTGAGAGGAAAATTTTTTAACATTTTCCAGCCCCTTTGTCCCACACACAAGTCCTGCCTCCACCAACACCAATTTGTTCATTCCACCTGCCCACATAATTCCTTCTCATTTTCCCTTTTGCTTTCACACAGAAGCTTAACATATATGTACTTAACACATCTAAAGCCCAGTCCAGCCTGCAGCCAACATCACTTCCCGCAAGGCAGCCTCTGGACTCTGATAGCAAGGGTTATTCAGCTTGCTTTGTTTTCCCACTGAGAGCATGGGTAACACGGATATGACCCATCTGCTTTGTAGTGGTTTCAAGTATTTAATTTCTCGGTGGTGGGAATTTGCTTCCTGCACAGTGAAAAAAATGTAGAGATGAACCTCTTGAACACTCAGTCCTCAGAGGATGCGAGAGGCAGTCACTGTTGTAAGCCCAAGTTCTCAGGCCCCAGCTCCATTGCCAGCTGCTCCTGGAAGTCCATAAGAACTGCAGACCCTCATATTTCCCCTGCTGAAACCCCACAGGACCACTTCTGCAGAGCCAGATACAAAATGATGGTGGGTTACAAAACCAGTGTCCCCCACAACCCTCTACCCTTTCCCCAGCCTTTGATCTCCTGCTTTCTCCCTGCATGTTATCTCTGCCAAAACAGCCGGAAGGAGAAGCCTACCCTGGCTATGCCTGCAGGTGATAAGGGTCAGGGCTGCAGGCTATGCTCGCTGACCAAAACCCTGAAGTCAGGGCACAGCCTGTTCCCAGTGTCTTTCTTATCCACAGCTCCACGAAGGATATATCTAACAACACATGGGACAGCACGTGAGACAGGTGCTCTGGACTGAATTTTTAACCTTGCCAATAAAGTTGTTCTGTACCACAAGGATTTATCACATGTTTGAACAGGACCATGGGAACCGGGGATCTGATCATGCTCCCCTTTTAGTTAATGCAGGTCAGTCAGCATGGTCAGTGGAGTCAAAGAAAAGGTTTGCCTGACATGGAAATGTCCATCTGAGTGGCTGATGTCATACTGACTTGGTCGGTCTGCCCAGATCTCCCAGTATAGCAATTCACCCCTTGGGCCACAGAATCTTTCTTGCCGTCTCCCAGGTTATTGGCACAGCCAGTGTGAGTCTCATGCACAGATGGACAGGAATGCAGTGGGGCTCATGTCAGAATCTGAGACACAGAGTGTGTGCCCTTGTCTCTGATACCAGGCTCTGACATCCAAGAAAACACTGAATTTCATATAATGTCATGAAAACAATTGTTAAATAGAAAAACTGAAAGTGTGAGTGTGTAGATTAGAGAGTTTTCTTAAGTCACTGGGTGAAAAAGTTAAAGTTTAGAGTTTAAACTAGTTTGGAAAGCAAAAGACAAGATGGAAGATTTAAGGTGTTGTCTCTTTTCCTTCTTTCTTCTTTATCTTCTTCTAGAAGTTTTGGGTAATAGTAAGTGATTGGATAGAAAATACGTCAGTGCAACACACAAGTGATGAGTCATTAGGTCACTAAGAAAAATAATATTGTGTCTATTGTTAATTGGGTGAAAATAAGTATAAAGAGACTGCATAGTTTAGGGCCATTTTGTGCTATTAAAGCCAACTTGAGCCGTGCTATAGTAGGTTGAACTTGTGCAAAAAGGTCTGGGGAAGACCTACCAAGTTTTTTGATTATATATTAATAAACACGAGAAACAAGAAGCTAATGAACCTTTTAGAGTATCCTTCCTGAAACAGAACTGAGATAAGAGAAACTCCCTTTTGAAGAGGCATCCCAGAGGAACACAGCCCTGAAGAAACTGAAACACCACAGCAACAAGTAATCAAGCAATGCAACAACACCAACAAGTAGTAGAAGTAGTAGCAGTAATAATACAACTGCTCAGGGGGAGGAACTCAGCAGGAGCCTGTGCACAGGACGTGGGACAGACAGCAACGCTCTGTCAACAGACAGACTGAGGCAGATAAAGGGAAATTAATGAGGAGAGCAGCAGGAAGTGTCACAGCCCTGCCTTCCTACATCACCAATTGATTACAAATGACCCTGTTTTATCAGGCACTCGGTAATGGCACAGCAGTCTTCACATTGGGCAGTTTATGGCATGAGCCAGTTTGCTGTTACAATAAGATGCAAATATTTTGAACAATCAGGTACTCGCTACTATAAAATAAAGCTAAGCACTTAAGATCCTGGTTAACAAGCCTGCTAGTGCACTATTGAAATCAATGGCACATTTGAGCAGTAAGAACTGCCCTGAAGCTTTTTAAAGCCTGCTGTCCTTATTTTTCATTTTGTGAACAGAATTATTCCTTCCAGGAGAGCACCTTCTGTTTGAACGGCTACAGGACCAAAAGCACAAAGACAAGGACATAGATTGGTTGCTAACATGTGCCAGAAAATAGCATCCAAGAAGTTACTCGATCTTGCCTTACCTCAGCTTCTGCAGCTTGCTGAGAGCCAGATATAAACACAGAAATGGCCTTCTCTATTGCTCAAGTACTTTGTCACTTGTGGATGGATGGAAATGCAATATTAAAGGTTACAGACAATTATTCTTAAATGGGCTCCAGCGATTTTTGTTTACACAATGCAGACTTGATAAAACAATTTCTGATAAAGCATATATCAAAAACATTTAAGCAAGAGCATCTGTCAAAACCTAAGATACGGAATTCTGTGAGATGTGAAGAAGAGAAAATGGGAACTGTGTAATCACAGGCAGGAAGGGACAATGGGGAAATAATGACAAATCAAATACAGCTACTTTTTTCTCTTTCAAACGACACTTCTCATCAGCTAGCTTATGTCGAAGGAAAAAGGAAAAAATCTCCGGTGATTTTTATCTATTAGATTTTGCTCCAAATACTTGCTACGCTCTGGAGCTCTGCCACTCTCAGCTAATAGGTTTGATTGTTCCCTCTGAAATTATACTCACAGATGCTGACCTGTGAGTCAATCTGCCAGGCAGCTTTGCAGAGCAAGGACAGACCCCAGATAAGGCGGCAGAAGGGCAAGCGACTTGTGCAGCCCGGCAGCCCGCGGCCGAGCTCTGCCACCGCTGCCTCTCCCTTCGCACCTTGCCGTGCTGCTGGGGAGATAAGTCATTGTGATCCACAAAGTGCTGGTGTTTAGTATACGGTATTTATATTTTATGAATGTTAACAAGCAAGAAGCCCTGAACAACTGAGCAGTTACAAGCTCAAAAGGCTTTGTGAGATATTTTCTCTAAGGGCTCATTAATGTGGTCTTTTAATGGAGTGCTTGCATGTCTGAATCTTTAACTGTAGCTATAAATAGAGTTTATAAGCACTTGACAGTGTGTGGCAAAGCTGTGTTAGCAGTGCTTGCCCTGCTTTTTTGCAAGTTCCATTTGAAAAAGATATTTAAGAGGTGGAATATAAACGTTTCTGAAAACACAGAGTTGTATACATCCTAATAATGCTGCACACCCCATTCCCACTGGGTCTAATGTATGTTCCTTCATTTAACAGAGCATCACAGCACCTCAACAAAACATCTAATATTCACTTGCTATTGAAGGGAAAATTAGAGCATAAAGAGGTCAAGCTACAATCCAAATGTCCTGCAGCAAGGCAGCAGGGGCAGGAACCAATGAGCCCCAATTACCTGCCCCAAAGCCCAAGAGGTAAGTTCTGCCACCATTTTCACTGGTGCTGAAGGAGAGTCACTCCAGGCCTGCAAGTCACCGGCACTGACTGATGGAACAAACAGTGAGATTTACCCTTCTGTTCCGTGGGTGCCCTTGTCCTGAAAAACACCCACACTGTGCTGACCATGTGGCTTTCTCTCCTCTCCTGGTGATCCATTTAGAGTGATGGCACTTTCAGCTCGCCAGCCCACCCCATGCAATCTTACATATAGTTTTGTCAGCCCTGGTGAAGAACCAACAGAATTACCCAGCTTAATGCACTGTGTAAGACTGTTGGTTTACGATGATACAATAAAAGCTGCTGGAGAATCACAGCTTTTAATAAATCACCACATAGTATTATCCATAAAATTGCCATTTCCATGCACTGTAGTGCTTGTAATAGCTCTCCTGTTTTGCCTGGCCACCTGGGGCTGTGAACATGTAACATACCAGCACCGTGTACATGCTGCTGTCCCACAGAAAGCAGCAATCACAGGTCAAGCATTATAAATTCAAAGGGCTAGTTTCCAAAATGTCAGTGACTTGAAGCATCCAGCTTGCCCTAAGGTATCCACAAAGTGTAAATAGACTTTTTTACCTCTTCATTATTTAAATACTTTTAAAACATGGACTTTTAAAATATTCCTCTGTTGAAGTGGGCCCTGGAAGCCTTGACAGCCTCAGGGGATAAACAGTGGCACATCCACCTTCATCTGTCTTTCCATACTCATCCTATCCAGTAGCTGCATTGGCTTTACCAGTAACGCAGTGGAGACTGAAGTCCAGATGTGTCTAGAAAAGGAAACATCACACAGATCATGAGGCCACACTGGCTTCAGCACCCAGCTGCATGGTACATCTACTTGGACAGAATTACATGTATTTACAGACAGAGTCCCTTTAAGGTAACTACTGGGCACGTGTTATCCTCTCATGCTGGCATCTACTATGGGTCATTATTTTGATTTTTCACTAGTGCTTCTGAATGCTTCCATTTTTGGTTCATCTCTGATGCAGCTGCAATTGAGTTTTCCACATGCATACGTCCTGAATTTATTTTAAATGTGCTCAGTGTTTAGAAGTTAAGTGAGGATGCTATTAGCTACCAGTCTGCATCTATGAATGATCAATTACTACGTTCTCAGTAGTTTGGTTCAACATGTGAGAGAATATGTTGTGAGAGGAGATGTTAGTTTGTAATGAGACTATCACAGGCTGCATTGTTTGAAGGAGCCTGTTGTCAAATGATTGCTTTTGTCTAGAGGGGGAAAAAGAAAATCAACCAGAATAATTTATAGCTTTAAAATGCTGATATTTTGTGAGCATGTTTTGGATGCTTCAACACCAGTAAACTACTGTAAACTGAAACACAATTAAATATTTAAGCAGTATTCTCTTTACTACACAGGAATAAGTATCTATTTGTCTTGTATCACAGTTGGAAGCACTTAGTGTCTTTTCAGCATTGTGGTGTCCCACAGCACATACTCAGGATCAGTGCCTCCTGGAGAAGCACGTGGGCAGCTCCCAAGTATTGTTTGAGCAGATCTAGCATCTGCACCCTCCCGTTAGAGCAATGAAAGCACACAAATTTTTCCTCCTCCTCAGTCACCCATGTCCACTTACTACAGGGATATGTATTTTTTTTCTTCTCTTTAGTTAATTTGCATCTTACTCCTTCTTTTACTTCTTTTTCCCCACCACCAGTCTTCCCTGCCTTGACCTTCTTCCTCTGCTGCCTTTTGCCTCCCATACACTACAGGTCCTCTAAAACATTTTCTCCTTTTCTCATTAGTTTTTTTCACCTTCCTCCTCTCACTCCATCAGCCCTTTGATGTTGAGCACTTCTTCCTATGCTCATGTTGCCTGCAAACCTTAATTTCTGAGAACCTCAGCTCCGTTGCTCCTGCTTGTAGAGGGCTCTGTCCCTGCCCAGAGGGATTACTGGGCATGTGCTGCTGTGCTGAGCTAAAAATCACAGAGAGAAGAGGAAGAGACAGGCTGGGTCAGGTGGCCAGATCTAAGGAAACACTTGCTGGGAGAGCAGTTTATTGCTGCTGCCTCTCAGTGGCCTGGCAGGGAGACCATTCATTGAGGCATAATTTGTTGAGACATTTTTGCCCAGCTGCAGGTCAGCTTGGATCCATCCCTTGAAACAACAGCTGTATATTTCTCTTTTGGGACCATGAAATTGTCCACAGGAGAACTTTCCACCTGGAGCCCAAACAGGCCATTAGGTGGAGGGACAAAGCCCAATATATAGGGTCTATGTACCAGCCACCTTTTCAGCAGCACATACTGCTGATTCTCTGGTATCCAAAATGCTGCTGTAATTATTGACTCAGCCAGCAGCAGTAGGTCATCGTTGGGCTCAAGGAGAATATGAACAAAATTCAAACAAATATAGGACTGAGCTAAAAAAAAAAAAATTAAAAAATAATGTTACCAGCTAGGAAGGCTGATTTTGATCTCCAGTACACAGCTATAAATCAGGGTGAGTGAGGCAGTGGAGAACACAAGAGAAGATGGGAAAGAGAAGAGGACTCTCCCTTTTGACCTTAAGGGGTAGGTTTCATTTTTCTGGAAGAGAAGCCAGAGACACAAATCTCAGAAAACAGCCTGGGACTCAGTCTCTGGCTATAAAGGCAAATATTATGGCACTGTATGCTGAGCTCTCATTAGCTTGCCACAGGATGTCCACGTCCAAACAGAATATCGCTCCATTACATCCCACTCTGCATCATGCTCTCAGCTCAGCGAGCAAAGCCTGCAAGCAGTCACATTTGGGTGCCAGTATGAAATTTAAAATTTGGGGGTTGACCTATTAATCTTGTTCAGGAGAATCTACTCTTCCAGCTGGGACTGGAGGCAAAACTGTCTCTGTACCCAGGAAATTTTGGCACAAGCAATTGGGCCAGTTGGAAGGTACTGACACAAATTTGCTCTTGCAGAAACAGAGGCTGATGAGGTGGCTCCTACCATTTCCCTGCCTGCACAATTACATCTTTCCCCTCACTAAAGGGGTTATCACAGATTCAGGGTTACAGTCAGTCTTACAGGAGAGTTATTTTCAGCTTGGTTCAACCTTTATTTACCTGTTGTCTTGTTTGGAGTTTTTTTTCCTTCCCATTTTTACTATTTGTATTGGGTTTTATAGGGGAAAATGAACAAGGCATAAAAAAAAACGGTTCAATTTTTCCCTGTTAAATTCAAGCTTAAAGGCTAATACCTATTTCAGTACAAGCAGCTGTTGACACAGAGCTTGGTCTTGTTTCCCTTCCAATTTAATTTCTTTCACAGATTCTACATTTACCTGTGAGTTTACCTGTGGTACCAGAGTACCACCCACCAAAGCTCTTGGCCACTTCCTGTAGGAAAGGCAGCACAGCCCTCACCCCCTTCCTCCCCTCTCCCTCCCAGGGGTGCAGACCCCATATGGCTTTGGGCATCAGCCACCGCTGGTTTTTGTGGTTTGGGTATTTTCCTCCCTCTCTCAAGCATGGCATCAGGTGGGCAGCACGTGCTGCAGGCAAGGTGGGTTTTTCCAAGCCTGTGTTGGGAAGGTCCCAAAAGGCAGCCCATGGCATGACAGGAGGCTGGGTACTGCATGCAGCAGGAAAGCCAGGCAGCTGTAAAGCCTGAAGTACAAACCCTCTATATGGGCATTTACAGTATTGGATTTATTGCACTTTTATTGGGCATTTACTGAAATAAGTGAAGAGGTGTAAAGTTCACAATAAAAAAGAAATTCCTTTCATAGAAATTTCATGGTTCTTATTATTGTCTGATAGCAGCAGTTTTGTGCTAGTTCTTAAACAAATAGATAAGAATCACAGATTTTAACCTTAGCCAGTGTTTAAAGAAAGGTGCACACTACTTTTTTATCAAATCACAACAACATGTAAGAGACAGAACTCCCCAGATTCCTGACATTTTCTGTAGAATGTAATTTAAACAGAAAATTGCAGGTTAAGAACTAATGAGTACAACAGATTAAAATTGCATGAACCAAAGCAACACAGAGAATACAACTGAAAAGACCCCACAGCTATAGGAAATACGGTTACATGCAAATATGGTCCTTCTAAAGCACTGCTTGGGGGAGAAGAAAAATATGTGCCGGAGAAAACCCCCATGCAACCCACTATACAGCAACAACATGAGTTTAAAGTAAGCTCCTGCCAGCTCCTTGCTCTTCTTTTTTCCTGTGAATAGTCCCTTTGATTTTATTAAGGCAGATCTGAAAGCTAAAATGGGCAATATTTAGCAGCAATTGTGGCTCTCTGCAGCTACAGCCAGTTCTGTCCGTGCTGAACTGAAACCAGAGCAGTCACACGGCCCTGCTTCCCCATTTCACTCTCATTGAGACTGAGGCAAGGAGGAGGTCTGGCACCAGAAGGGCATCAGCAGTTGTTAGAGCAAGTGACTGGGTTTCACCCTCTGCTCCAGCACACATTTTCTGTGTGACTGCAGTTTGCTCAGCTAAAAGCAGAAATAGCAGCACTTTCTACTGCACGGCAGCACTTTGGGTTTCGGCTGGCTGACCCTGGGGAGTCACCAACCCCCAGGAAGGGGGCTTGTGGTGGCCTGCCCTGCCCACCATAACGCTCCACCACATCCACTGAGGAATAACAGAGAGAGTGGCCCTTTGCTGAGCATTAGAAGTGAGCAGCCACAGCTCTTTCCTGGTCTCCCTATATTTGCAGCACATACATCATTCCTGTTCTTGCCTGGAGCAAAGCTAGTGCAAAGAAGCAGCACAGGCATCTCCCTTGTAAAAAAATATCACTGTGTTCAACCCCTTGCCCTGCTGCTGCCTCATCCTCCTCCTCCTAACCACCAGGCCTGGCTGATGCCAGTTACCAGCTGCTTTTCCTGGCTGTAGGAACCATCTGCTGGGGCAGGAAGGAAGCAGATGTGCAGACTTTGGCAGCTCGGTGCACACTGGGCATAGCAAGCATCTGCTTTTGCCAGGAGCAGGCTGGTGGGTGCTGCAGGGCTGGGCTTGACAGGTGCCTGACCAGCACCAGGGCCACACACAGCTGGGTAAGATGGCCCTAAACACACCCTACGGCTCTGGGAAAGGTCCTTTCACTGACCTCCTTGGAGGCCACAGCTTTGACGTCATCTCCCATCCTTGGTTCATAAGCCCAGCTCCAAGTTGGGACCAGCACACAGCTTGTTTCACCCTACTACAAAACCAAGTTTTCAGACATTTCTGTACCTCAGGGGCAGCACCTGCCCTTCAAGGTTTATTTTGGGATGTTTATGAGGGAAGAGTAGCTTCCCCAAGCCTTCAGGATGTCAAGTACATGTGTCTGCATGGACCACACTACCCAGGAGGGTCAGTGCCATGGTTTCACAGGAGGGAGTGGGAAATAATTGCAACAAAATGTCTCAGGCAAAGCAAATGAAATTGCCTTATATATTAAAAAAAAATAAAAAAAAAAAATTAAGTTTTCATGAGAAACTTGAAACAGAAATTGGAAATTAAAAACTCTCTTTGTACAACTGCCTTCTATTGATTAGAAATTATAGAAAACAGCCCTGAGTGAGGGCCGTGGAGAAACCACACACTCAGCAGACCATCCATCTCCATTCCCCAAACATAATTATAGCAATATGGGAGACATGAAAATACAATGCAATCCTACATGACAGTAATAAAAAGCTGAAAACATTCATGGGTTTGAAGGGAAGCTGTTGAACAAAGGCAATGCAACCATCTTCTCAAGGAGACAAAAAATGCTCAAGGAGTAAAAGGTTTAAAAAAACCCCACTGAAAACAGAGGAATATTATTTTTTTTCTTTGAAAAGAAAAACACACCATTATAATATGTATGAAAAAACACTGTAGAGTTTGCAACTTCCCATTTTTCCTACTTCATGTGGTACCAAGGCTGTCTTATAATTAAAAGCTGCTATAGCACAGACCACAAAAATCAATTCTGCACTGTCAGTAGCAAAATTATTTAATAGAAAACAGTCTTATCAAGTTAATTTAGGCCCTCTTATTTTCATTACTGGAATTAAGTAAGAGGATTCATCCCTCAAGGCCAGAGCACTGTTATGTAGATTTTTATATATATATACATGTATATATGAACACATGTATGCAGAATTTAAAAGCAAACTGTCAGAATTTGCTATCTTAAATTTCTTTTCTGTGATGAGAATTTATTTTTTTCCCTTCTACTGATAAAGAAGAAAAACCTTATTAATGAGGCCTCAGTGGTAGTTACACTGCTGCCACTACGCTGTGAGAGATGTACACTTTTTTTTTCCCGAGGAGGGTTTAACTGCTTTGTAGATGCATAACAATATTTCACAGAGAAAGCTTTATTCAGCTGGAGCTCTTAAACCTCCTTTGTGAAATGTTGTGGTATTTTGTGAGATACGTGGCCTTTGCTGTGCACGTGATGCTGGTAGGTTTCTAGGCATGCAAGTTCAAGAGCTTTATTTTCCAGATTTTTTCTTTCAATCAATTAAGCTCATTGGTAAGACTGGATGCACTTCAGAAAGGCAGGAAAAGAAAAACAACCACGAACTCATTCCTCTGCAGAAGTAGCTGGACTTGCTGCTGTTGTCTGTGCAGAGTAGCTCGGATGCTGGCTTTGGCTGCCTGCAGGTTCACAGCCCTGGAATGTTTCTGGTGGGCTTTTCCTCCTTCATTAGGAACATTCTTGTGATGCGGGGGATTCCTATCAAAACTATCATCACCCTCAAAACGCGAGTCATTCCCCAACCTTTGAATACAGACAGCTGCCAAGCTACAGAAAACATAGCTGTGCCTCTACAGAGCTCTTCACAGAGGGGTTTTTCCCCCCCCTTAAAGTTGCATTTTAACGTGCTTATAACACCCAGCCCCTCTGGGGGAGTGAACAAAAGGCCTTTTAAAGGCAATCTTTCAGAATGCTCCAATTGTGCCCTTAATTGCATCTAAGTACACGTGGGCTCAGCTCTGTGTGGACATAGTTTTAGCTGTAGGTCGATTTGAAGCAAGCCACACATTTTATACCAAAGCAATGCATAAAAGCACACACAAGAGAAGAAAGCTTTAATTTAGTCACATTACTACTGTAAGTAATAATGCATTGCAAGCAATAATCAGATGCAAGAAGTTTAGAGCAGATGTTCCCTTTACTTTGATTCTTGAGGCAGTGCAGTAGCAATTTCTTCCTTTGTAAGAGACAGATGATTCAGTGTTAGTAAAAAAAGAGTGTCAGGCATGAAGTTCTTCCAGTTAATAGCTGAGGAATAATTCACACTGTAAAATGTGGGGCTGAACAAGGGCTTCCAGGTATTTCCTCTCCCTGTACTAAGAGCATTTTGAGAGACACCTGGGGTTTATCTTTGGGTTTACAGTAGTGGTTTAAAGTACTATTTCGGATAGATTCTATTCTTCCCCCACCCTCCACTCCTTACCCCTGGAAGAATTTAGCCCAAAGAGGTGGGGAATTGCAGACCACCCACCTCAGAGTCTCTTGCTCAGCAAGTGCTGGGGAAGAGGTTTGCTCCAGCCTGGGAAAACATCACCAACAGCCCACGCAGGACAAGGGAAAAGAGGCTCAGCAGGTTGTGCCACTGGCTAGGAGGAGCAAAGCTCAGCTCCATGATGCCTGGTGATACCCCCTAGCTTTGATGGTGACAACATCCCATCAATCAAGGCAGGATGTTGCCATGAGCACACTGGGGCAGAGACGGCAGTGCCGGGAGAAGACGGCTGTTGAATGTGTGCTTCCCTCCCAGCAACATCAGCAGATCCAAGTAGGCCTTGGAAGTCTCATGGAAAGTGAGGGGAGAAGTCCCAGGCTGCCTCTTGTCAGAGCAGTGTGGCATTCCTCAGGAGCAGAGCCTAGGAAGGCTCTGCCAAAGAAAACCCAGAGACCTCTCAGTCAGAGGAGGAACGCAGGTTGTAGCAGGGGAGCAAATGGTGTCCCAGAGAGGCAGGGGATGGTGATATGCAGCGTCAGGGGCCCCAAATGGTCAACAAATGCAGCCTCTAAGTGCTCACAATGGCAGCAAATTGTGGGAAGCCAAGAGCTTCCCACAATTTGCTCTCATTCCTGTCACCCACCTGCAGCAGAGCTAATGTTTCCCACCCCAGAGCTGCTCTCTGGGCAGTAGCTGAGGCAAAACATCTCTGCAATAAGGCCTCCTCCATTCCCTTCCTCCATAATGCTGCAATGTGCTGGGAGAAAGAGACGCAAGTTCCCCAAAACTCACATTTTCCAAAACATAAACTGTCAAGGAAAAGCCTTTGCCGGAATAGCTTCTCACTCCTGGTCTCTTCTCATCAGCTTCCCCCCTACCCACACAGATCCCTCAGCATCTCTTCCAGCTCGGCACAGCACCACAGGGACCCAGGAGAAGCGGGAAGCAAAAACACATGAAAATGAAGTAATGAGACTAATGCACAAGATGGAGATGGCCAGATGCAGGGATATCATTCCTTGCTTCTAGGGCGAGAGTTGGGTAAGCCAAGCTGCTTTTCGGTAATTGCTCCTTAGGGAAGGGCTTAGGAATTACACCCAGAAAACAGAAATTGAAATTTGATACAAAACTGGATGGACCACACATTTAAAGTCAGGCCCCTGATTAACGCAATAATGTGCAACACGAGGTAGGTGCTTTATGTCAGACATTAATTTTTCCTGCCTGTACCCAGTGGGCTTCATCATCCAACACTGCTACACATGTTGTTGACAGGCTGTACTTGTGATGTGGAGACCTCCTTGAGATTTCTTTTAATCTTTTGTGTTTTGAGGAGTTTGTACACAGGGTTTCTTTGATCACTATTCCCATATCAGAGAGCAATGTGATTTCATGCAAGATCAGAATGACTCTGTGGCAGCTACAGAGCTGCAGTGGCTGCAGCACTCATTGCAGAGAGGGTATGCTATCAAAAGCATCCATGCACTTATTTGCAGTCACATGAAGTATGGCAGGCTAAATTAATTTCTGCTGAGCTGTGCATCACAGCTCTACAGAGGCAGAGCATAACACAAGCAGCATGTTCCCACTGCTGCAGAGCAAGCTACAAGAGCAGGCTGGTATATAGCTGATCCCATTCTGCCCTCCAACAACCTTAACCTCTGATTTTATTTTTTTTTTCCTAAAGCATTATGCTTATGCAGATGAACAGAGGAAGTTTGGATTGCTGAGACCATTTGATAAACTAAGGGTATGTCATACAAGATCCGACACTATGGTGCTCTGTTTAGGTGCTCCCTTTCTTCCTATTACCTCAATGCATTAATCCACCTTGACCAAGGCAGAGTAAGGAGGCTAGGATTTAACTTTCAGTATTTGGAAAGCCCTAGGATTAGTTCCCATTTCATCCCCTCTCACCCCATGCAACCAGGGTCACCAGATCATAGCAAATGCAGAGGGCTCCTTTGCATGGGTACCCACAGCAGCAGTAGAGAGGGCATGGTCCCAAAACTGCCCCTGGCAACAGCTTGTGCCCTCAGCTTTCTCTTCCATGAAGGTGCCCATTCTTCTGTAGCTTAAGGCTTCTGCTCTATGTGAGGGGCTCTGTTGGCAAAAAAAAAAATAAAAAAAAATTCTGAGCAGCCTCTCCTTTCCCCTTGAGGAAGGGGACTCAGGGCACATTCCTGGTTGGAAAGTGCCTCAGCAGGGTGGCCAAGATTAGGTGTTTCTGCTGCTAATAGGGAAGCCCAGAGAGGGGAGCAGTCACCCACTTCTGAGCACACAGACCCTGTCCTGCTGCATACACAGCCCACACCAAGAGCACAGGGGGTTGTGAGACCGAGTTCATGAGGGCTGCTCAAATCACTCCTGAGTAACATTAGTAAAAAAAATAAAGTATTTGTTGACTTGTGGCATCACAAATGGGACGTAAAGGACAAAGCTGACTCCCTACTCTGCAAGAAACATACATTTTCCTCCCTGAGGCTGTGGTTTGCTGTCTCTGCTCAAGCAGGCTTCTACCCACCTCACCAGAAGCCACCAGGCACTGTCCAAGGAGGGGAGAGCTCTCAGCAAGGAGCCCCACAGACATACCCAGGCTGGATTTGCAAGGCAAGAACAAGAACAGCTAAGATATGCCCCACCACACACGCTCCCCTTCCCTCCCCTCACATGCCGGAAGGATTATGGGGCCAGTGCAGGGAACTTCTTGTCCTGCCAGGGCATAAACCTTCCTCTCCCAGTCTCCAGGAGGCACAAAGCAGCTCTGAGAGGTTGCAAGCAGACAGGCTTTATATGGAGTTCCCACAAACATCACTGCTTTTATTTAAGGCAGAAAACACAGGATGTTACAGATGAGTGGAAAAATGTGATGTGCCCCACTGCCAGCAGAGCCCCTCAGACTGGAGAATGCTCTTCTGGAAGTCAGAGGGTCTCCAGACAGGATTAAGAAAGCACATAGTGTCTGCTCTAATGTTTTATTTTTGCCCTGCTTGGCTGCAGCTGCACCTCCCTGCACCCCACGCACAAACACCCTCCCAGCTAAGGTCCCATACCTTCCCTCCCACTTACAACTTCCCACAGCCCTTTTGTATTTGACTCCTGGGAGGCTCTTTTCAAACTTTTTTGGCAGCTCCATCTCTTTGAAACACTGGAAAGCTACCAGCGAGAAGCCTGGCTCCGGCTCCCTGCCACCAGCGCTGGCAGCATCTTGCTCCGTCCTCTCTGCCAGGCTCTGCCCCTCTGCAGGAGCCCCAGCCACCCCTGCCCTGCTCACCTGCACGTGGGCAGCTCCAAATGCTCAGTGGATCAATAGCTTGCACAGCAACTGCCCTGCAGCACCTGCCAGCCTTCACAAAGTACCAGAGTTCCCTAAACTCTGACACCTGTTACAGAGCTCCCTTGCACAGCTTTGGGGAGGAATCATCAAAAATACTATATTCTATGCTTGTTCTCATGATCATGCATGACAAAGGCAGCCAAAGATACATTTTTTCCCCCCTAATGTTATCACTTATTTTTTCTTCTTCAAGCTAAACAATAGCCAGCCAACCTAACATAATTATTAAGATAAACTGGAGAGGTTTTAAACAGGTAGTTTCAGAAAACCAGTTCTTAAAACTTAACTTTCCACACATTCATTCACTGATGCTCCTTACCTTACCATCACCAGAGAGCTAGAAAGCAGCAGAAGACCCCAGAGTAAGGCACAAACCACACCACTTCTGTAAAGCCAATTTAGCCTTAATGTCTCTACATTTGGTTTATATCCCTTGAAACACCTGCCCAGAATACCTTTTAATTTATTACAACTAAAAATTGTTTGATTGGCTTGCCCCTAGTATCTGTGACCACAATTATGTTATCTGGTCAAAAGAGAGCCAGTTACTATTTTTCAACCATAATTCTGGTTTATTTTTTCAGCATAGTAAGATAGCTAAGCAGTGTATTGAATGACACTTGTATGCTTAAGCACCTGAGTCCTTGATCTTGTGCTTTATAAAGTGCTCTGAGCTGTGCTGTAATTGCCTATAAATATGCTGCTGATCATGCTCAAAGGAACATTGTCAAGGTTGGAAGGCCTACAGTTTGACTTAGTAAAATGACATCTTAAAATAGTTTTATTCTCAGTGTTTCTAAATTACCAGCCCATGGGTTTTATCATGCTTCTTTTTATCAGTCCAGCTCCTAGAAATGAAAAAGTAACGGGAGGATGTTCACTTTCAAATCAATGGACCAGACATAGGAATAGTGTTGATGGAGGCTAATGTTCTCATCCTGAACATGCAAATAAAAGCACTTTTCTATAAAACTTATTTTTCCTGATGTGAATGTGCATGACCTCTATTGCCCTTACGGTTTGTCATAAGGTCACCCCTTGTTGAACCTATGTCTTGTGAAAGAAATCTTCAAGAAAGAGCACAAGTCTGAGGGCATTGGGCCCAGGCAAGTCTGCAGCTTCACAAAGTACCCATTTTCCACGGTGTCTCTTTGTCAGCCAGCAGTCTTGTCCTAGCTGAGCTGAAGGGGAGGGGATGCAAAAAGAAGGGGCTGGGGAACAGAATTACAAAGGCTGGTGAGGAGCCTGAAACTTCTCATCCTCGACAGAGCTGTTGGGAATGCAGAGGGTGATGGGATGGGGAAAACCCAGGGCTGAGAGCCCTTTCCTGCACAGTCCCTTCTGCAAGTGGCTGTGTGGCTGGAGCCCAGCGTCAGGGGAACTGAAGCCAGCTATTGAGAAGCTTTTTGATCTCAGGCAAAGAGCAATACTGGACTTTCTCTTAAGGAAAAGAATACAAATAGCTGAGGAGTGAAAGGTGGCCTGGGAATTTTCCTTTTCTGAAGGGCTTGGTTTGTTTCTGAGCTGAATAACTCAGCTCCCTCTGAGCTGCAGTTTTACAGCACAGCCTGTACTCATGGGAAGCCTGCAGTGTCACAGTCACCAAATCCATAGATGTGAGTAAATGAAAAAGTATGGCTCATTGGTGCCAGGGACAATGCAAGGCAAATGGGGAGAAGCTGTAAGCGAAGGCTGTGTGGATACTGCCAGGGTGGCTGTGTAGAAAAGCATTTTTGGAAGGGAGGACAGGGCCTGTGCCCCCCTGCATGATCCAGCTGGCCTCTGTGCTGCAAGGTTTGAAGACAAAGCTCTTGAGTTTCCAGAGATATGGGCCTACAGCCAGGTTTCACCTCCATTTCTGCCCAAAAGGTAAAAGATTTGTCGATACCCTCGACAGGAGGCAGAGTTTTTGATGTACTTATCCATCGCAGCTGTATGCTGGACACAGGACAGACCTTGTCTCAACTCTAAGGACTTGAGGGTAGCCCTGGAAAAATTGGGTAAAACAAAACTCAGGAAGAGCAAAAGAAAACACCCACAAAAGGAAGGTCTTTGGGGCCTGGGGGAAAGGCACACCTCCAGCAGCCATGCCTAAACCAGGGGCTGATGAGTGCTTGTGGCTGATGGCATCGCTTGATGGTACAGCTCCTCAAAGAGGTGAGAAGATTAAAAAACTTTTTTTTTTTTTTTTTTTTTTTTTCCCATTTACAGGAAAGAGAAGAAAGTAAAAGAAAATTCTCAGGCTGAAGGTGCCACAGAACAGAAAAAGGCAAGTTCTAATGTCAATCTAATGATAGATATGGCACAAAGTTTCAGCAGGTGGGAAGGTGCTCCCCACACTTCAAGCAGGCATCCAAGAGAGCAGGGCAGTGTAGGGGCTGTGTCTTTCACTTGGGCAAGCCTTGTAAGGTGTGAATATGGATATGGATAAGCACTTGGGAAAAGTCTCATGTGTCTAACACCAAAGAGTGCATTTCAGGCTCTTAACAGTTACAGTGAAACTCTTGAAAGTGCAACTTGCATACATTTAAAGAGCTCCAGAAAACATAATAAAAGACAGATGAGCCCAAAGTCTTTTAAAGTACTTTGGAAAATCACATGTTTTCAGGAAAAGTTCATATCTCTGATTTGTTTTGAGCTGACTCAATAATTTTAAATGGTTATCCTTGAGAATTGTAAGACTGGTTTTATTTTAATTTTTTTTTGTAGGTTTATTCCATAGAAATGCTTAAAAAGCAATAAAGTCAATCTCAAAAGCTTTGCTTAAATCCATGATTATATTATCAGTTCTGTGTTATGGGTACACAGGGAGAAACTAACTGAGTAGGAAATTGTAAGGGATTCCTACAACAGTAGTTACATTCTTTGCACACATACACACCATAAAAATAACAACAGAAAAGCAACAGCAACCTTGCAGTTACAAAAATACCAAGTGCCCTTTAAAAATGTACGCATATATTCTGTGTTTATCCAGATTAACAGTGTTGCTAGGGACTGATACTTTCTGTATGCCGTATCTTCCATCTGGTTTATTCAAGTTTTTTTCTGGGCCTCTTTTCTTCAAAACTGTGCTTGTGCCTTATGTTCACCAAGAGGAACACAAGTTCCATGAGTAAACACCTGCAAGCTGAGAACAGGAGTGTGTAAGAAACCTGGATTAATTTAATGACAGTGCTTTAGAATGGAAAATATAAATTTTCCCGCTGCAATTGGTATATACATTCAACAGTTTTATTGTATGTCTGTGCACATTATTCGGCACAGCTGCTAGAGAGGCATTGCTGAACTGGTGTTTCTCTTCCATGACAAACACCTATTAAGCAGTCAGCATAAACTCTTCTTGTTACAGCCTCTGACATCACCCTCAGGGCAAGCGGACACAGAACAGCGATTGCTGAATCGCGTATGAAAATTATAGTTTTATTGTCTACACAAGTGAAGGTTTAACTCAGATTCTTGTTCGAGTCAGCTCTGTTATAAAGGAGGGATTCTTTCAGGGAACAAACAAGCACAGTACACCATTGTAATCAAAGGAACAGACACTATTTATGTATTGGAAAGCCTTGTTCACAATAGTGCTAACACTCCAATGCCCCAGAAGCCACTATTTTAGCAGCTGTAGAGAAGATAAAGCATGACTAACAAGATGCCATACAGAGTCAGATACAGTTTTTTTAGAGCATAGATGGAATCATTCCATTTAATATAATTCAGTTTACATGCATGACAAATAAGTGGGGATCATGTATTTAATGTTTATATAAGCATTTTCTCCACCGTAGCGTTCAAAGAGTTCCAGTGTCTCTTGAATGAGAACTCCAATATTTTCGCGCTTCTGCTGGCTGTATTCTATCCCATCACCTAAATTAACTGGTTAATAAAAGAAAAAAAAAAAAAAAAAAGAAGAAAATAATTATATTGAATTTCATCTTACACTTTGAAACAATAACATAAGAAATTGCAATTGCTGGTCAGTTACTGAGGCTCTGTTAGAAACTTTGTTCTCTGACATGAAACAGAGCTGAATCTGAAAACAGGATAGGCTTGATATCTCTTTAAGGCTTTGATCAGAGTCCAGTTTCATATGCTTTCAAAATTTATGTATGCATTACTTCTGTATGTAAGCAAAAATCCTAATGAAAATAAACACATTCTTTTATAAGATGAATATAGATTCTCTCTTTCACAGTTCACCACTAAAACCATTACTTTTTTATCTTTAACACTGCTTATTTAAGACAAAATTCTACTGCCAGATGCATAAGCACTTTTTAAAAAAAATTACTTAATCTAGACTTGTTATAGTTTGAAATCTAATACAGGTATTAGTTTGGGATTATTCCATGTTAGTCATGATATTCACACACTTTTGTTGTTCCTGATAGAGAGAACCTGGCTAAAAGAGATTTTTGGAGTACAGCATGGTGCTCATTCAATTTTGGCTTCCTGAAAAATGTGTAAAATTAAGTCAATGTCAAAAGGACAAATTATTGCAGTCCCCAGATACAGTAACATTCACTTTTGGTTTCTCTAACATGGACTAGTGAGGGTGACACACGTTCACACACACAGACCATAATTCTTTAAAAATCAGTGTAACTGCAGCAGCAAAATAAGAACAATAAGAAATAACTTCACCTACAAGGTTGCTGAGAGATTTAAAGGGGGAAAATATTTTTCATTTGGTTTTAAACCAATATTCTGAAAATTATCTTTAAAAGTATCTGAATATATATTCCAAGACATGTATAGAAAATAATTTGGAAGGAGCAAAATGTACTCAGACCGTGTTTGGTGTAGTGGGGAGCTGTCACACTGCTCTAGGGTAGTCCACATGCAAGCAGCCAGTGGCCTCACTCTGGGCAGTGGTGACAATGTGCCCATGTTAACATCTCAAACAATCAGTGCTACTCTCACTCAGACAGAGAAAGACCCATTTGTCAAGACAATGCAACTTCTCCAGCAGAGCTGGCCTTTCACATTTGAAACAGGGCAAACACAGAGGCAAGGGTGGATTTTGCCCCCACCGTTGCGTCCAGATCCCCAGGCCGATGCCATGTAGATGTACAACTGCACCAATCCTCACATCCTCTCTTAGATCTAAGCCAAAAGATCTGGATTTAAAGCTCGTGGCTTTGTTACCAGCAAAAACAAGACAACCATTATGATGAAGAAACAGCTGGTGAACCTGGGTAAAAATCATCCTTTTGATTAATTTTTCTCTAAAATATCTTACACATATATCTCTAAAATATATTACACATATTTATGTCACTTTACTTTATATGAAATCATTATACAAATACAGATGTGACAGACAAGGACTGTGCTCCTTGAGTGGGAAGGAGGTAATTTTTTTTAAAAATTATGATTACTTTTAAGCAAACAAATATTTTCCAATACATTAACTGTTAATCTCACTGACATGAAAAGCCAGGGTTGTGACATCAAAATTTATTACAATTAATTTAATGCAATGTTAGAAAAAATGGATTATTGGAGTGCATAGAAAACACCAAGAACTATTAAAAAAGAATTGGCTTAAACAAAAAAAACAGGGCAAAACGAAAAGCACATCAAAATTGTGTGTAATTTAGAGTAAACATGGCTTGCCCTTGCACAAGGCAACTGAGGTAACTGTGCCCCATCACCTGTCTTGCATGTGCACTGCAAGCTTTCCCCAGAACACCTGGAGGTATTTCTGATTTCAGCAGTTTGAGCAAAGGAAACCCTGAACCTTGACCTAAGTCTTGGCAAATACGTAAAGGAATTACTGATTTTCCAACCATATGTCTATTATCTGTAATTTTAAGCCTACACACATGCTCTGCTAATGAGCTTACACAGCTTTCATCGTTCTTTCAAAGAAGTAGTAAAAAAAATCAGCTGTCTGGAAGTAATGGTGATACATTTCTAAGGAAATCTGGGGGAGGCCAATGAGAAGCCGTGATAATGCTGGTAGCAGAGGTATTTTCCGGAATTGCATGTTACAATCTTTATTATAGAACAAAAAGTTATGTCTTAGATGCTTGATTAAAAGGTACCTAAGAGTATGAGGCAATGGTAAAGGAAAGAGTCTGCAAGGGAAGATTGAATGTGTGATGTGCAGACCGTCATTACAGGATTTTTTTTTCCTACAGACCATCTGTGCTATAAGAAGGTTTGTATCCTCAAGACAGCCATAATTCACACTAGTGTCATGATACAAGCTACAACCAACAATACTAGAAAGGTTATGTCAGCATCCATGTCACATGGTAAGTACTAAAATAGCCATCCTATGTAGTTATAGGGATTAACAAAGCTTTCATACAAAAAAGATAATCATTAACCCAAGAGGACAGCATCCATTAAATAGATGAGTCAGAATGATCTGCCCAATGCACCTAAGGGTAAATATCTACTCATAATAATAATGATGATTAGTTGGAATAAAATAGCCACTGAAGTATAGCAGTCTCAGCATACCCTTCACTGGTTTGACTTTATTTCCAAGTTAGTTTGCTTGGGAAGCCAGCTTTGTCAGCCACAAAAATGTTGCATATGTAACGTGTGAACATGGATCTGATTCAAACTCTTTATGAAGTTGTCCTTTGTGGGGAAGAATAAATCAACATGAAAATGCTAGGAAGCACATTTGTCATATCTTTGCCTCAAAGTGAGATGTCTGGCAAATTCAGCATGCACCAAGAACTCATTTCAGAGAAAATGTTATTTCTATGTTTAGAAGAAATGCATTGAAAGACTACTGACAGACCTGGAGGATTACAATCAGGATCCCTGATCCCAGCCCTTCCTGGATCAAAAAGCTTCCCAATCTCCCAAATCATGCACCAAAGGTTTTACGGTGCTTGAAGTGAAGTGAAAGTCTTTGCATCTGTCAAGACCTGTGTTAGCTGACGAAATCACCCAGCACACCAAGGCCAGGAGCGGCACTCCCTGCCCTGCCAATGCCAGCTGCTGTAGCCAAGGAAACTCAGCTCAGGCCCTCAGGGACTGAACTCAGCATTTGGCAGGGAACAGAGGAGGATTTGAATTTTGCTATAAAAGGTGGTTTGTATTTGAGTCTAGACATGCTTCTATTCATGCTTTAGGATATTAAAGAAATTCTGGTGTTAGTTGTATTCCATGTCATTTAATTTTAAAATTTCACTAGGGTAGTGCTACAGATATAAAATATTATTGCTTTCAAGAAGGACAAGCAAGTTTCTCTCTATGCACTAGCCTAATATGGCAGTTTTGACATCCTGGCAAAGACAAGAAAGGTAAACTAACCCTTAAAACTCACTCAGATCTATTCTTAGCTCTAGACATTTGTTAGCACCTGAAACTGTCCCAGACATTCTTTTAGTTTATTAGATTTCACTTCAAGGCAGGCCAAATGTCAAGAAGAGGAGTTTTTAATCCCCTAAATATGTTGCTTGCAAGTATTTCACAGATACCAGAGCTTGCTCCTGATGGTGATTGTTCCAAAAGTTCTGCTTTACACAAATTAAAGTCAGGGTTTTCATACATCTGTTCTTGCGGGGATGTCATAGATCTTGGGATATTAGATTTTCCAGAAATGATAAATATCTGAGGAGTGCTTAGTATTGGAATAACAAATAAATTTCTGAAGTGTCTGTGAAGACTGCCCTATGTCCCCAGTTTAGAAGACATTTTTAATCAAATTGTAACTCAAAGATCAAAGTGTAACTCACTTTACTGATGAAAGTGTTTCTTTACTGATTTTAAGTGCATATAGTCACAGTTGTGTATTTCAGCTTGCCTTGGAACTGATGATTCTTAGCTGAATTTTTTTAAGTGCTACTAGTTAAAGAGGTCTGGTATAATGGTTTGGAGTGGGCTTTTTTTTTTTTTTTTTTTTTTCACAAATCGATAAAACTACTTGGAAAGATAAGCATCATTCCTCCCTTTTGAGTCTTGAAAAACAAAGATACTGCTGAAAAGTAAAGTAACTTCCAAGTCATGGATGGTATCAGACACAAACCCTGATTCTCAACTTTTATTGTTGATAATGAAAGTACTAGTTATGGTAAAATATAACTATGGTAAAAATCCATTTTAGGTGTCTCAGTTCACCCTAGTCAAACCAGCATGTATTTTCAGCAATTAGAATGACTGCAGGAATGCAACAGGCTAACCTGAATGTTACTTCAAAACAAAAATCCCATCTGCAATGCAATTGAGCCTGCACATAACAAAACGAAGCTAGGTAGTACAAAGTAACATTGAAACATTTTGAAGAAAATTTCAGGGCATTCCTTCCTTCTAGGAGTCATCACCAATACCAAGAAATAAATGGAAGCTGATTTCAGCTACAGGCTGACAAGCATCCATGTCAGGGTTCACATCATGAAGTTCACTGCTCAGGTACAGTTCAAAGCCTAATTAAGCTTTCAAAATCTTCTTGTTAGGAAAAATTTAATTGTCATAGAATGTGTTGGCTTCCTGACTGGAGTGGAAAATGAAAGCTCCAATGAGTCAGTACAGGGAGAGAGAGAAAGGCTCCTTTGCACCACTCCTATCGCTGTGACTCAGAACTGTGCTTTGAATTTGTCAGCTCCAGGAAGGATGAGGTAGTGCAGTCTCCCTGTTCATTTAATTGAAAGTCTGTGAAAAGTCACAGGGTGAGAGTCTAAACCCCTCCTGTCTGCTAAGGAACAGTGGGACATTTCCAGTTCATTTCACTCAGGGCAAGGAAGAGACACCAGGAGCTTAAGACTTCTGATTGTTACTAACACACACAGAGAACCCCATGTTCCCTTTGTAAAAACTCAGAGCAATGTGAGCATCAGTATTAAATGTTCTTCAGGATCTTCTAGATTATGTAACACAAAGTGCAAACTGGCCTCAAGTAGGCTGGTCCCAAAGCTAGAGTGTTGGAAAGAAGAGCTCATGGAGTAATTTATGTCGGAAGGAACCTCTGGAGTCATCTGGTCCAAATGCTTTGCCCTAAGTCAGCTCCATTTCCTAAATTAGATCAGGTTGCTCAGGGTGGAATATCTGCAGTTGCTCAGCACAGAGTAATCCCATAATGGGAAAGGGTGCAGAGATCCCCTTGGGCTGGCAGAGATTTTTATCATCCATTTCAAATGTGATGGAGGAGAGTGCTACTCCTTAATTATGAACATGTGTTTCATGAAGGAAGACTTGCTGGAGTTACAAATGTCATAGGGAGAATTATTATCTGTTTTGATACAAAATAAATGTAAACTTTTGATGCAGTAACAGATTACCATGTATATAACACTGTTTTTGGAAGCTTAATCTTATTCCAAGGAAAGAGGCACAAATTTGGCTGAAAAATTAATAAAATTTCATTAATACTCTGATTTGAAATCATAAGACATAATTTTAAAAACTCAAATTAACACATATATTTCAAAGCACTTTAAAGCATTAAGGTTGAAAGTATTAATATAATCTAAGAAGGCCAAATCCTTGAATAAGCACAGACCTGCTTTTTCCTGACACTATCAACACTTGAGTTCCTTGTCTCTTGCTTTACCTGGCTCTTTCTTCTATTTTTCATCACTAGTGCTGAGTGTTTATCACTTTACAATGCTACAGTACTGCAGAGATTGCAGAAGAATATTTCAATCCAACGAGGCATGTATGCTTGGAATTTAAAAAGAATACTAATATAGAGACATTTTAGCTCATCATGTCTTAGAAAAGATTTTCTTAATTCTCATTGAAGGCATTTTGCTTTAGCATAAAATATAGATTCTTTCTATAGTTATCTTCCATATGCAGCCACCTTTAGTTATTTCACAAATAAGCATTTATGTACTGTTACTATAAATGCTTTTCAGAAAGTCAACAAGTCAGCAAGTAGAGGAAGTGCTCTGATTGGACAGGAAATACGGAAATGAGGTTTTACTAATGATGTAAGCTTACTAGAGATAGCTGCAACTACTTGCAAACTGCTGAATTAAAAAAAAAAAACCAAAAAAAACCCGAAACCAACAAAAACCTAAACCAAACAAACCAAAAAAACCAACTGAAAATGAGCCAAGACAGCAGCTGTTATCGCAGTTTTTCCATTTCCAGGAAATGTTATCAATATCAGATGTAATCCTTTCTAAGCCCAGATTTTGGGGTATTTTGCTGTTTGTTTTTTTTGTAATAGAAGAATGAAAAAGAAATCAAAGGTTTTGTAACAAAATTTATTAGCAAACATATGAATGTGGTAAAAAATTAAGAGAATAATTTTTCCTTTTTTTAAGTACTTAAACTTATCCAATTAATTTAGACTTTGAAGTTTGCCTATGTTAGTGCTACAGATCAATATCAAACAAAGTAGAGCTAAATTATCTTAGATAAATAGTATGCTCAACATTCAAGGGGAATGGAATTTGGAGGCTGACATCTCATTGGCCTTGGGACAACGTTTACTATTGCAAAACAATATATTAGTCACAAATCGTGCTTAACATGCAACAAGACTTGCACCACTTATGTGAATCTGATGTTCTGCCAGTTGTTTTAGATGTATATAAGCTAGTACAATGTAAATAATATTTTTTTAGTTGGAAATCATGTTTGTGTGTGCAAAATTTGCATAGCTTTGCTGGACTGATGTGAAATGTGTTCATCCCATTAATTTCTCATCCAAATATAGCATCATTAATGCAAAAGGAATTAAAACCATGAAAAAAACAAATCTTTGCATGTGTGTGGAATAAACATTATCTATTTTTTAATGTAATTCAAAGTGACAAACCTGAAAATCCTCAAGTGCTTCAAAGATCACTGATTTCAATATGAAACACAATCCTAAACCAGCCAATTTTTGACATTGAGTTACATACATATTTAAACCTAAGATACTTAGCAATCCATCCTCCTTCCACCAATGGAAGTTTTTTTATTAATGCAACCAAAATGCTTTTAAGCATTTTATGTTTTTCTTCACAAGTAAAAAGCTCAGTAATCCAATACTTTGTGTTCATAACTGCTGCTATGCTTGTACATCTGCCATGTACTAAGGGAATTGGTTGTGTCTAATTTTGCTGTTCAAAGCCATTACCATCTAAAGGGTCTATTTGGTCTCCCTTGCCCATCAAAAATTGCATGGAGAACTAAATGGCTTCCATGACTGCTTTCCTAACTTTGTGACAGAAGGGTGAACCTTTTTTTGCCAGGGGAAGTTTCACCTCAACATGAGGAAGAAATTAGAACTCCTTTCCCTTGAGGGTTGCAGAGAACTGGAACAGGCTGCCACAGGCAGCCACGGAGTCTCCCTGTCTGGAGACATCCTAAACCCACCTGGACACGTTCCTGGGTCACCTGCTCTGGGTGACCCTGCCTTGGCAGGTGGGGTTGGATTATGTGATCTCCTTTCCAACCCTACCTACTCTGTGATTCTGTGGAATACAACCATACAAAAATAGGTCAATGCATTAAAAATTCTCATCAAAATTATGGGAGCAAGAGGTTAGATATGCCTATAGGTTGCTGAATATGCCTAAAGCTGCCAGTTTTCTAGTTTCACTGTTCCCTAATTAAGCTAAATAAGCAAGAGCCTGAAGTCAACAGAGGGTGTTTTAGCAGTGATTTGAGAAAGGACAAGGAGATGAAAGCTATGAATGACTGTGTGGATTTGCCAAGATTTCTTTCATCGCGGTTGGACAAGGACAGAATTTATGCAGTTTAAGGGACAGCTAGCACTGAAACTGGAATGTGCTATCCTCAAGCCAGATGTAAAGGAACATCCTGCTCCACAGGTATCAGTACTATAAGGATCAGGATATCTCCTTTTGGTGTGTCTTTATATATAAATATATTTATATATATGCAAATGAATTGGGTAATCTGATTACTCTTCCTTTGTTTTTACAGTTGAATTAATGAATGTTATAGATTAAAAAAAAGCCTTCCCGTTATGTGGATTTGCTTTCTTTTTATGAAAGACATAAAAATAAATACTTATCAAAAGCTAGTTAACAGCTATTCATTTTACATTAGGAAAAGCATAGATTTGAATTCATAACAACTTTTCAAGCAAACACAAAAAAAAGACAATTTTTATACAACTAAAATGTATTATAATGTGTAGTCTTACAGGAATGCAAAACAGATAAAAAGAAAGGAAATTGTGTCCCTTAGGTGTGGTATTTCTGCAGATTCACAGCTTTTGAATTGGGTAAGTTGAAGGCGTTTCAAAGCAATGTAGAAACTACACATACGCCATATTCAGACTGATTTTTTTTTTTTTTTGAGCTTTAAGAATCTGAATTAAGTGTGAAAAAAGATAAGGGTATAAGAACTATTTCATTAGTGATTCTTGACTGGAAAACACGTAATCTTCTTCTTGTCTAAATTACACCAGTACCAGGTGACACAAGATATTTACATGTCAGTAACCTTAGACCACTTATTAAGATTTAGTGGACTGACACACACTTGCAAATACATAGCAAAACATTTTGTTTTGCCACTTATGCAAAGTTTATAAGACTACTTTCTTTACCATCTCATATAAAATCATTATTTACTGTGTCACTAAAGGTATCACAGACTCTGGGCTGTGTTTATTAAAATGTACTCCTAATGTTTTCACAAAGGGATCACAGTGTTACTAAAACACAAGCATTTTAGTGAGGCCTAAAGACAGCTGTTTGTAACAGGGAAGTAATTGCATACAAAGAGTATGTATAAAAACAACAGGACGGGAAAAGATTAGCAGATTTTTAAGGTAAAATTAGTATATATACAATTATATACAATAATATATTGACATATATTACAATATTTTAAAAGAAAAATATTTTTAATATATCCCATATATTTGTTACACTTTTTTCTTCATTGTTTTAAGAAAATGGAAATATTCCAGTAAAAATTATTAATGAAAGGTTATTTTTCCCATTTCAGATAGCATTTTTTTCTGATAAAAATAAAATGCAATCAAAGGTCCTAGCTATAGGAGTATGAATGAAGAATATATTTTTCTGATTTTCAGTGTTCATGACACAATTTTACTGCTGGCATGTATGAATATAGGAATAAACTGGTGCTCTTACTTGCATTGCTTACACCTGAAGAATTGCAACTATCCAGAAGCATATAATGCCATAAGGCTGTTGGAAAAAGGACCATTAAAAATCTATTCTGGAGCTACACATGGGAGTAAAAATGGCTTTTCTGTGTGCAAAGGGGATACATGACATGCTGAGCACTGAACCTGGTTAGCACTGATCATACGGGTGTCATAACAGAGACAACCTCCAACTGCTAACAATGCAGCACTCCTGGTTCACTTTGTAGTACTTCTCTTAATATTCTTCTGCTTCATTACAAAAGCAGTGAACCTGAACAATCATGCTTAAGAAAGGAAAATATCTTTGCTCCTCAGGTGAATTTGTAGTTGCTTGTCTGAAACTGCTGCAAATATCATGTTTCCATGGGCTGATGGCAGTGAAGCAGTCACAGTAATTTCATCTTCTCTGCAGTGGTCATTTCACTGTTTGCTATCCCGATTTGCTGCCATGCCAGCACTTTAAAGCATGAGAGTAGAATTTTTGTCATTTATCATTCTCCAGCAAATCCTGGCAAATATGACCATTTTTGTCCTCCAACATCGCTAAAGCATGCTACGTTTTGCAGCCACAATCTTAATTCCCCATTCGTCATTCACTCATCTTACAGTCCTTCCATCCCTGGTGCCTGACGAACGTACAGCTGCTCAGCCTCCACAGGAAAGCTGCTCTTACACACACACACACACACATGCACGTCAGGCCAGCGAGGAGGAGACAAGAGAAGAGGCAGGTGGTATGGCTGAATGCTCTTGGTCAGCTTGGGCCGGCCTAGAGCTTCATAACAACCAAGAAAACAATTCTACAGCACAGCAGTGTGTTTGAATGCTTGAAGTCTGCATTTTCATGTATTATAATGAAGAGCAGAAGTAAAAAGCTGGCAAGAAATTTCTTCCCTGGCAACTTAAATATGCTTTCTCACACTTGGGTGATCTGAGAGTACATGCACACACTGTAATCAGCTTTACATTAATAACAATGAAATGTCCATTCCTATAAAGGAAAGTCACGAGGGGGTTTTTAGATAAATTTGGGACACCTTGCAAAGATAACTTGGAAGTCAGTGTGACTAATATCTAAGTGGGAAATATTTCAAGAGTAATATTCTCTTGAAGATTTCCTGGAATGCTTATTGCTCAGTGGAGAGGGTCAGCCTCCAGAGGAAAGGAAGAAATAGCATCTCACAGAATTCCTTTATCGCTTCTCTCCAACAGACCACAGACGGCTGTTTCATCTCCTATGTTGTTTAATGCTAATGGCTGCAGTGAGTTTACAGGTGTCTGACCCAACTCTGCAGCTTCAGTGCTGAACTGGTACCCATGGAAGCACTACCTCAAGATTAAGAGAAAATTCTGCATCAGAAAAATATCACTGCACATTTTTGGACAACAGCAGCTAGAGCAGAATTATGCTTTTGAAGGAAATGATGATGTTATTTTAAGGGAAAATAATAACATACATTAATCTCAATAAAATCACGTGAAGAAAATTCATGAGTCACCAAGAAATGTCGTCACTGGATAGTGTGGTATCTGGAAAGGTCCTCCTGAATTACTTGTCCTAACACAGCCAAAGCTTATTGGGTGCTTGACTGATAAGTCAAATAGACATTTCTTGTCCCAGGGAGAAGAATGTGGACATGGGAGAAGTAGAAGAAAAACAAAGGCTGGAAGTGGAGGAAGGGAAGCCAAGGACATTCCTTTGGCTAGTTAATTTTCTGAAGTATGCTTCATAAAGGTTCTAACTTATAAGAATATATGCATTATGGTTTAGCATAATTATTCCACAGTGTAACTTAAAATATCCCACTGGATGCCAATTAACATGCTATATCTGGGCCTGTTGACTTTCTGCTGTAATTCTGTAGCAAATCACGGTGAAAAGGTAGACAGGCTTATCAGCACATCTGTTGCTAGAACCCAGTATCTTTGCTTTACAGTTACGAGTAAGAATCTCACCTACTTAATTACTCCCAAGTCTGCTTGGGAAATGATTAGAATGGAATGTGAACTGTATTAATGCAAGCATAGGGCTCTTACAGGAATGTGTGTATCAGCTAAAGAATTGACTTTGTAAGATGGAGGAGGTGAACTGAAGCTGTTGCTAGTCTGTGAGAAGAGAGGTACCAACAGTCTCCCAGTGCTTGAGACCTCTCCTCTTCTATTGTCTTCTTTTCCTTTAACGTATGGATTAAGAAAAAAAAAAAAACAACAACTAATCCAGAAATCTCTTGCTGGTTTTGCAATATCCTCATTTTACAGAGGCATAAGCTTTCCTCTCTACCTAAAAAATGCAGAAAAGTCAGTAAGTTCAGGCATGCTTGTTATCAGATCTAGTGCTTCAGCCATCTGCCTCAACAGTTCCTGAAACTGCTGATAGTTGTCTGGCAGAGATTATAACCACTGTCATTGAATCCTGAGAAGAAATTGAAGAAGTCAGGCTAATATTTATTTACATATCCTTGCCCTTGTAATTTATCTATATCTAGCAGCTCAGAATGGCTTAAATTGGGGTTATGGTTCTAGTTGTATAGAGGAAATGGCACAAGAAGATTACTTGATTTTATAGGAGATGAACAATAATAGCACTCACAATTTTCAGCTAACAGACTGACTTAACTTCACACATCCACAGAAGACAACTGTGAAAACAGGCAGAATTAGAGACACAGGGCAGGAGACAACACTGTGGTATAAATCTTTTACAGTCAGAACAGAAATTTAGACAACATTAGGAGTTGCAACACTTAATATCTGTGGGCTCTGCAGGAGACTCAGTAGGGCTGCATTAAATTTACCTCAGCATATAGCAGGAGCTGTATTCCCAAGAGCAGTGTTGAAGTGAGTGAAGGGCTGATCAGTGAGTCTCACAGAGGTAGCCAGTGGGGGAACAGGGAGCAGAAGAGTTTTTCTCTGAGACTTAAATATTTGTATTCGGCCTGGAGCAACAGCCCAGGAGCTTTTCTGATGGTAGATAGCTATTGCCATTCCTTCTGGATGAGATTAAATTTAAAAGCAAGTTCTGTCACGAAACTGTAGTGATCCCTGTTTCCCATGGATGTGTGCTGATTTTGCACTACACCGCTTTATAATGACAATTTGTTTCCCACAAGTTCTACCAACTAATAGAGGGTATGAGCTAAGGCATGTTTTGAACTTTTTATCTCTTGCATACCCTAATGACAGTTCTTTCAGCAGGACATGAATTTGGATCCCTCCCTCCTAGCCAGATGCTTATTTTTCCAGAAGCTCAGCCCTGTTTTCAGTTTGACTGAATTTGGACAATGAGTTTAAAAGTTATGTGAGTTGAAGGGGCGGGTGGGAAAGATTTACAGAAAAGAATAACCTTATGGCCCATTAAGCCTGGTGCTCTTAAGAAGGCAGGCAAAAAGGATATGGGCAGGGACAGGAATGACTGCCTTAGTTTTTATCGTTTGAAAACCTAGTGATGAAGCACCTTCCCAGGAAGCAGGAAACAAGCCCAGCCTATGTGGTTTCAAATCTGCATCTTTCATGACCAGGAAGATTTCACCTAATTATCAAATCACTTACTCAACGAGAAAGGCTCTTGTTACCTCTATTGTAGGTGCAGAAGAAGGGATTACCAACCACCTGGCCTCTGATAAATCACAGTTGTACTAATTACCAAAGAAGAGCAACAGCCTTGCCCTTAATGGGTCGCAGCTATGACTAATAAAGATAAGTGTGATAGAAGGGGCGGGTTGGCTGCTCAGGAAAAACCTGGAGGAAAGGAATCTTGAGGAAGGGGAGCTGGAGAAAGAGAACCTTGGGGAAGTAGAGGAGCCCTGAGGAAGAAGGAATGATCCAGAGAGACGCTAAGAAGAACAAAACAAGGAAGAGAGTTGCTGCTATAAAAGATCTGCTGTGGGGTCAGTCTGGGTCTGATGGAGTTGGAGCCTGCTGTTGGAGCCTGCAGTTGTGGTCAAGCCAGGTAAAAGCCTGTGGTCAGAGCCTGCAAACCAATACTTGCAGTCACAGGCCAGCAGGAAATAACCAGCAGTCAGAGGCTGCAGGTGACCCTACAGTAGGAGCTTGCTGTAGTCAGAGTCAGGGTGGCTCAGCTGTAAAGAATAATAAACTGGGACCCTTTTCACGTTGTTAAATGAGAGTCTGTGTCTTGGCTCATTTCTACCCCTAACAAGAGGTCTGCTGCAACACTCTATGCTTATGATTTGGCAAGGAAGCAGCTGTGGAAACAGACCTATTGTTAGACTATGAACTTGTGCCAATATTTCAGAGAAACACAAAGTTTAGCACCTGAATCCAATTTTCAGCAGCTACCTGAGTGGGTCGATCCTGAGCCCTTAGCAGTTCCCAAATGAAGGCTGCAGTGAATCAGAACATCTGTACACAAAGCCAGATATTTAAATGTCTAAATACATATTTACATGAATACAGTCTACAGTGCCAATTTTTAAGTGTTTTGACTTGAGCTAACTTCCTAACAGATGGTTATTCTGAATCTATCTTCATTTATTTATGGCTGTTTATGTTTTTACAGACATAATAAATGATCCAAAGCTTATTCCTTGTCTATTTATTTGTATTTTAATAACAGTTAAAGATATTATTGTAGTGCATAATTTATACAAATTATATAAAGATGGACTTTTGGTGTTGTACTTACATGTGATCCCTCTGAATATTCAAGGAAAAACTTCTATGACCATAAAGCAAAATGAACAAGCATAAATGAGATGTTAGAATCATCAATACTATTGTGAGATGTTGCCATAAATAAACTATGCCCAAAATATATGAAATCAAAAAAAGAGGAGGAAATATAGGAAGAGAAAGGAAAGTATTTACATACGTGTATGAGAAGCTTTGGAAAGTGGAATGCAACAAAATTCATGCAAATTTTCTCAATAAGATAAAGCTCATGGTACATAAAATGCTGGTTTTGGTTCATAAGCAGATATAGGCCTGACTCAGGAAATTGTCATGAAAATGTGTGATTGCAAAATCAGGACTAAAGTGTGTTTATTTATATCAAAGCATTTCCTAACTAGAGAAACAAGCATATATAAAGTATTAAGAAATGAAGGGTATAATACTGCTGCCAGCTACAGTCATGCCTCACCATGTAAATCAATGAGTTTCAGAAAAGTAAATGAGAGAGGGAGTTAGCTTTTCTCTGCCCACTACAGTGATTAATTTGCTTCCTTTCAATAAGAAAAGTACTAGCTATGTTGTTATCTTGTGGCTTTTTTCACATTATCAATAGCACCAGAAAACAACAGCTATCCATTACCCCTCTAAAAGCAAAAGGCACATGTGACCATGAAACACTGTGAGACTTTGGTAAAAAATATAATGAGAAAGAAAATCTCTCAACTTTGAAGTTGTATTTGTTTATATGTAAGTTTTAATATGCAGGGAAAGCAAAGCTTCCTGTAATAATTTTCTTATATTACTATGACATGCATTTTTAATGCATGGTTTTAACTACAATTGTTTGAAGAAGGTTCAGAAGATATTAGAGTTGCCAACTTTCATTGTACAACTTCACATGCACTGTAACACGACTGCATTTGTATCAAGAAATCAGGTCTGGAAGGAAAGACAAGGAAATTTTCCCACTGAATGATAAAGTTGTTTTATTTCCATAAGACAAATAAATTTTTCAGGAAACATAAACTCAAAAAAATTATTGATGTAGAATGGTTTTTATCGCATCAGCTGCAGAACTCCACTGGAGAAAACAGAAAGGAGAAGCCCTTAGGCCACATTTCGTGTGACCTAATTCTTTCAAGGGTATGTTTCTGCAAATTTTTAGGAAGTGACAATGTAAATGAACAACAGTTCCCACTGTGATATTTTCATGGAATCTCTGCCTAACCTCCAAACAGCAGACTTTGCACCAGCACTATACTACATTGTTGTAGAGCTTAATTACTTTTGGATGTAAATGAGTAGAAAAACAATTATCACACACCCAGCAGAAGAAATGGTTATGCTTCTATAAATTTCTGGTATTCTACTGCTGTGACTGTCAATTTAAAGTTTCAGTCTCTGTGCTGCTGCCAGTTAATGATTAGTCTACTACATTTTGGTGAAATTGCACTCCAGTCAAGGGAAATGAAGTAAAAAGATGAGGGGAAAACAGAAACTAATATTGTTGAAGTCTAATTAGAGTAGCAGGGCCAGTGCTGGACTTAGCTGTGATGAGGTTGATTTTCTATTAAACTCAATACACTGAATTCACTGAGAGCAAGATCAAATGTCATGATTTCATTTTCATGGGTGATGTGTTAATAGGAGTGGGATTAACTTCTTCCTCGTGTAGTGATTTTTTTTTACATTAATGCAAATCAGAATGCAATAATTCTTCCCTTTGCGAGTATAGTTCTAAAATCTGCCACTTTCAGAAGGATTACTGCCATGCAGCTTATTTTGAAGGAAATCACATTGCTTTAACAAAAGAAAAGATCGTTCTATTGACTTCAGCATCATCAGCAATATCTTCCAGAAATACAGTTAAAAGCTTCCTATGTCAGACAATAATTTCTTACTTATATGGTTTTAATTCATGCTGCTTTGTTTCTAAATGAGTACTTGTAGCAAGTGAATGTGCTTTCATTTAGCAGCTTAAGTTTTCCATTTAAACAACTAAAGATCTCATTTGAGCCATAGTTGATAAAAACATGATAATAAAATTCTTTTTAAATGAATATAATTGGATTTTATCTCAAAAAAAGTAATCCCCCTCCAAAAGGCCCCACAAACCCCAGAAAACTGCAAGCCAAACCCCCACCCCCAACCAATACCCTGATATTAAACTCTGTATTTCTTTCCTAGAACATTGATGTATCATATTATTTCACTTCTCCTTGAAAAGTGTTAATGGGTATTAACCACAGCTTTACCAGCCATATGTGCTGAAATACTTCAGGGTTCCTGACACATGATGTCACACTTGGTACAATAAGTATTGACAATAAAACCTGCTTGAATGCCAATAAATGTATATTGTGGAGAAATATTACATGTGAAGCTTCATCCTTCTACCTACAATTATTTAATACAGACAGATCCAAACCATATGTAATTTAGATAAGGCAGAATAGCATTTTAAATGAAAAAGGTCAGATGCATGTACTACACATTTTTCATTTTAAATTGTACACAAAGTCTACTTGTAGACCTTTGAAATTGATGGCAAATGTGATTGTTTATTCAGCTGGAGCTTTAAGTATTTCATATATAATGCATATGTTCCCTGAAATAGTTTAAATTGGCTATTATAAACAAATACAGGGATGTCGTGCACACATCTCAAATATTCTATACAACAGATTAAAAATGTGATGTGGACATCAATTCCCTAATGCTTCATAATGCCTATCCAATAGTAAACTAAATCAATAGAATTTTTCATTTGATTTTCTAAGAGAACTGTAATGCCCTGCTTCTTACATGGATACAAGGAAAATCTAAGGAATACATACTATATTTAGATATATTTTCCTTTCTTTTTAAAATGTTCTGTTCTGAGGATTTTCTCGAAAATTATTTTGAGAAACATCTTTAACTTAAATACCTCTATAAGCAGGCTTATTTTAATTGGGAAATAACTTTAATAGTCCAAAATCTCTGACGTGTCAAAAGCTCCATCATGTTGTTTATTTATCTCAAAAATGTTCTCAGCTTTCACCTGTCCCAGTGTCTCATGTTGTCTTAGGTTGCAATGCAAGCTGTAACGAGAAGTATGTCTTCTATTACCATCTGTTAAAACCAGCTGGGGCAGTGTTCCTTATCTCTTCCACACCCCATCCCTCAAAACTCCAGGGGTATATCTTCTGTTAATGGGCCATTGAGTCTCACTGCAGGACTGATAAAATTCCATCATCCCATTGTCAGATGCTCCACCCAGGGGGAGGAGCCAAGCATTCCTACCTGGAAGTGATCTGAGACTTGGAACACCACAGCCAGCTTTTTTCCACTGGATTCACAAAGAAAACCAGACCATTCTATCAGACCTTCAGAGGAAAACTACACCCTTCTACAGGATCACTGCTTCAACAGAACCACATCTGTCACTGCAGGAGGACTGCAGACACCATTTAATCAGAGCGCTACCAACAGCCTGACCAACAGGGTGTCAGGCTGTATTCTGACTCTGTCAGTGTTTTTTTTGTACTACTGCATTTTATTTTCATTTTCATTTTCCTAGTAAGGAACTGTTATTCCTATTCCCATATCTTTCCCTGAAAGCCCCTTAATTTCAAATTATACTAATTTGGGGGAAGGGGCTTACATTTCCATTTCAAGGGAAGCTCCTGCCTTCCTTAGCAGACACCTGTCTCTTCAGATCTGGACATATGTGAATCAGGTCTTAAATCACAGAAGCTGTAAAAAATTCACATTCTATCAAGATAGAAAATGACAAGAAGAGACTACTTAGTTAAATCCTGCTAAAGATATCATCTTCCAGCCTATCACCTTATACTGATGGAGTCTCATGCTAGCTAGAGCACCAAAGCAATTCACTTGAATAGCTTGGCATTCAATCATAGAAAGACTGAATAGTCAAAAATTTTGAAAGCTCTCTTTTTCCACCTGAAGTTAACTACGAAGCTGTACCTGAGCCTGTTGTCTTATGGTTAGGTCCTGGCTTTTTCATTGAAAACTGCCTGAATGAATTACTGTATTTATATTACTTCAGCAGAAGGTACAACAAACACTGGCTGTTGTTATCCTTGAAAACTGTCAGGCTGAAGATGTGGGATCTATCTATCTGTGAAAGTCCTGTAAGAAATGTTTTTTCCCACATGCTGCAGAATATATTTATACTTGAGGAGACTGCCATCCTCAGTTGTTCTCTTTTGTATTAATCATGAATCTATCAATCTGAAAAACGAAGCTCATGGGAGCAGAAGATAGGCTAATTCAATAAACAAAATAAAAGATTTCAGATTCCCTGTCAGAGGACATTATAATGACCACAATTTTCTCAGCTTTCAGAACAAAGCTGAAAACTCACTTCAAATTAATATCCTCATAGTCACTATAAAAAGCAGCTATGAAGAAAAAATAGAACGTGGCTCATGGTGAAAGGAGTGAGGTTAAGAGTAAATGAGATTGCTGAGCTGTTGTGAGCCTAATTAATTTTTGGAAAGTACTCAAATCATATGATAGGTAACATTAAGATAGGTGAGAAATACTTTACCCTGGAAAAGCATTTGATGTTGGGAAATGTTGGTTAAATAGAAAATCAGATAGGAGGATGATTTTTTTTTTTTTTAATTAGCAGTGAAATAATCACATTAAGTAATACTTTATGGCTTTTACCATAATCACAATTAATTCCTTAGTTGTAATGGTTTCTAGAAAGGAAAATGGTTTAAGTTAAGAAAATGTGCTATTTAAAATGCGTGTGTATGGTACTTTGTAATAAGGTATGGATTATAACTGTGTAATTGACTGACATTCAATTAAAAAACTTTAAATTAAGTAAAGGTGTATATTGAACTGTTGCTTTTAGTGCACTTCTGGTGGCAAATCAAGAAATTGCTCTTGAACTGTATCACCAAGGGTGTGGAGCTGTGTGTTGAAGGGCAGTGTCTGTAATGAACACAACTGATCTGTCCCTAACAGGCGTTATCTCAAGATATGCACATGATGTTTTCATCTTCTGAACTGAACAGAAAACATTAGGACAAAATTTTAGATTACTTTCCCATAAAATTTAAATACAACTACCCTTAGATTACTTTTTTGGAGTAACAAGCACTAATATGAGCTGAAGATCTGGCCAATTGCATTTATTTACAAAAGACAAAGTGTTTTTCCCAAAGACAAATGAGTTGATAAGTTTCTGAAACAACCACAAGAAATCATTTTACCATCTTAAAAACACCTAGAAAAACATACTTGGTATGTTTGGAAATGTAACATGGATGATGCTAAAAAATAATTTTTAAATCCACATTAAAGTCCAGTATTCACTCCAGGTTTATTGACCTAGCAGGAAATAAGTGCTATTTAAATCTTAAAATTGCTAGTGCAGAGAATTGAGTTTGGTTTTAGAAAGGAGAACAGGAGTAATAGAGTGAGTGGAAGATGAGGTTTTTGGACCTCTAGATCATGATGTCAAGGAGGAGCATGTGACAGAGCCCACCATTTGATATTATGAGCTTTCCGTGCTGGAGATCATTCCTTGGAGTTGTTTTACTTACATTATTGACATTAGACCTACTTCATCACAGCCCATGTAAATGGGGAAATGGTAAGACCATGGTCGTTAGAGATGTCTATAAATAACAAAAAAATTAATCCACTTTTGTCCGTGAAGGTGAAGTAAATGAGTAAGGAAGAGGTATTTCCTACTCCTACTGTGTTAGGTCAAACTCCCTTCATGAACAGATACTGTTTTAATTGAAGTACAAGTAGATCTGCAAACAGAACCTAAGGTAAGGCATCTGCAATTTTAAGCAGAAATAACAGTAGTAGAATGTACATAATATTAAATACTTAGCAAATTGACCTAAGTGGAGTTTACAAATTTGGATCTAAATATAAAATGCAGTTATTTGAATCACCATATGTACTTCAGCTATACATTATTACCATCCTTTTGCATAATTTTAACACCATTTGTTCATTACACTTTATTTATTTATTAAAAGAAACAAATAATCTATGTTTTATTTTTCAGAGAGATATTTTCTTATAAATAACGAACCAGAAGAAAGCGCTTAAAATTATTCTACTTCATACAAAATATTATAAGTTTCAGCATGTATTTTAAATAGTCCTGAAGAACTGGATGTTTGGGTTGGTTTTTTTTTAGTTTGGTACACACCACTGCTTCATGTTGAACAATTAAACTGGTCAATACATGTTTCTTTGTGAATGAGGAATGAAAAACATACTGTCAGCATGTTTGTTAAATGTCACTGAATTTAGCACGTATGCTAGAAATGAAATCTCATATTTTCTTCTAAATGTGTAGATCACAGATTGCATTAAGTGGAGCATAACTTCCACGCAATGTTTGGATTTTGTACCATTACATCTCAGTAAATTCTTCTAATTTCATCATTATAGCATATCCTCTAAGATGTTGAAAGTTTTGGCGTTTTGTTTGTTTGATATTTTTTTTCTTTATGTTTTATGTCTTATTTTTAACATATTATTTCATAACTTCTATATTTCTGAATCCCATGATTGATTAGAATAGGGATTTGAACAAATAAGCATATTTTGTTGGCTTCAAACTACTGATCAAATACAAAGAGATGAAAATCAAAACATAACCTGGGTTTCAGTGAATGTTGGCTGCTTACGTGATTTCTAACATGGGCTCTCATGGGCTTCAGTAGAATCCTAATCCACCAGGGACTTTTTCTGATGAATATCCTGACTATCACAGGCTTCATTTATAAAGAAGAGCCCACAATAACCTCTCATTTCTCCTGTCTTTCAGGTGTGTAGCTGATATACTTGGATGTTTATGTCAGTGGGCATTTACTTTATGGCTTGCTAGCTCTATTTAGTAGCAAGTCCCTATTTATGTCTTAACTAGCATGTACGTAAGTTTTTCAGTGAGCTACACTTACACAGAAATAGAGTTTGAAATATTATTTCAAATGACAAAATACTAATTAATATATAAGGTAAGTGAGAATGGCTACAATACATGATGTAAGTCAGTAATTTATAAAAATTTTTGGCTTTGCTATTTAGAAACTGATGTGTTGAGCTATAGATCCTGATACACATATTAACTTTTAGAGGTCTTGATGATATTAATACCAGGCTTTTACATACATATATAAAGCCTCTAGGATTGTTGGCAATAGAATAAAAATAAAGAAGATGTAGAAAAAAGCCTTTGAACAAGAAGCCAAATAAGGCACAGGATCTTCTCTAAACTCAGTCAGAGAAAAAATAATCTTTAAGTATTTTTCTCTTTCCACATAAGCTCTGGAGGTTAATAAAACACATAAAATTGAGTCAGTAGTACGACTGCTTAACTAACCCTGAAGTTTTCCAAAAGATATAAGACAAAGATCATCTAAGCTTATTTCACAACTACAGTCACCCACATGATGAAATCATTGGCCTGCACTAAAAGTTAAATTGGCTTCTGGATGAAGAAAGAGTATATTTCAACAGTATTACCAGGTAAGTTTTAGACTTAAATTGGTATGAATACAAAGATAAGGGAAGAAACATAGATAGCATGGTGAGTTGACACACATTAACTGGATTTTCACCCCAACACATAAGAATTGGAAGTCAAAGTGTACAATTGTTTTCTGTTCCATTTGTCCACAGTACATCACCATGGACTTTTCTCCAATTAATTGTGATTTATAGCTGTATTCAAAAAGCCTAGAACTATACTGGAAGCTGTAAAATGAGAAAGTTCCAACACCCATGTAGAAAGGTAAAGGTGCATGATACTTCTACATTTATCTCCTTTCCATGGTAAACAGCATTTACCCTTTCCAAGAACAGAAATCAGACATGAAACAAGAAATGCAAGTAACAAGGACAAATAGTCTTTCCTTTCGCACAAATAACAGTAAAATGAAGGAATAGAAAGAGGATTGGAAGGAAATGCTGTGTGACAGGTCTTCTGGAAGTTTTCAGGAAGCATGAAGATTATGTGCATTTAGGAGGATAAAAAATCAGATTTCATTTAAACATAACTGATATACATTTCAGTTAATTAAGATGATTATTATGATGTCAGTAGATAAATCTCTTAAGTTTCTTGCAGCGGCCTTCTGCCACTACTAACTTCATTCTCAGTTTATTTCATTCAGGAAACAAAGGGCCTCATTTATGTAAATAAACTTGATATGGGCAGACATGAACTGCTTTTCTGATGGCTGATATTGCAGATTTCTAATGCATTAGTTTCTGACAACACTGACTCACTTTCCAGAGTGAATCCTGTCCACTGGACGAATTGTACAAGGTACATATACAGTTATAAAAAGTTACTCTCTGAACCCTCCCACAAGAAGAAATGTAGAAGCAGGTAAGCAAGTTAAGCCAATAATTACCAGGGACAACAAAAATCCCGTATCTTCTTGCTGGAATATACTCGGAAGTAGTTTATCTTTCCATTTCTCATGTATTCATCTCTGCCACTTCATCCAGAAGAAAAGGTAGGAGTTGATAGGCTTTAGTTATTGCAAAACAATCAGCCAAGCATCAGAAAGGTTCCTCTCTGGACTTTTCCATCCATTCCCAAGCTGCTAAACTATCTGAAGATTGATTTGAACTCCTTTCTACTTTGTAAAATTACTGTTCAATTTCTGATTCTAGAAAGACTTACTGACCTTCTGTTTTGGGTAAATATCCAATGTAACACAAAACTTCTGAATGTTCACAGACTACCCAGGCAAGTGCTGGTCATTCCTGTTAATAAAATTCAGTCTACAAAATGCAGCTAAGCACTAGGTTTGATAACAAGCTAAGGGAACACTTTCATCAATTAAATCTTAAACAATTCGTCACTAAGAGGCATCATTGTAATTTTCCAGTGTGAAGTCAATTGGAATGATAAGAGAGTAATTTTGTGCTAAATGGGAGATAGCATTGTCATGCTTTCTTAAAATTTGTACTCAAATTAAGGGCCAGGGGTCAAAATAGAAAGCAAACCTAATTTTAGACCTTAGTCTCCAACCTCAAGAAACCAGTTAAAATACTTAAATCCAACCTAGGTTAAGAAATATGTTAACTATATTCTTAACTATGACACAATAATTATGCTTATTATGTGAGGTTTACCTAAATTCATTACCACAAGAAACAGTTCTTCAAGTCACTGCTGGAAAGATCCTCTATCCAAACCTCAGAAATACATTACCCGATCAAAAACTAGGTGTACAGGATTTAAATATTCCTTTTCATTCAGGATAATTTGCTAACTTTGGCACAATTCTGTTATATACAATTAAATATATTCATTCTCAGTGGTCTGAAGTGGGGAATGATATGAAGTGCAGCGAAATGGTGTGAATAATTGCCAAGTAAACAAAGACACTGTAGCTTATTTAGGTTCATCTTGTAAACAGGCCAGCCATGTGTTCATCAGGCAGGGACTGTGCTGGGCTGGGTTATCACACATGGGTAACGTGCCACATTCTTCTCATGCTGCACTGCCACATTCCTCACTGAGCTGGATGTAATCTCACGGGCCCACAGCCTTGACAGAGCGTGCAACAGCAAGGTTACGTGATCCTTCCTACCAAAGCATCTTCTAGGAGATACTGCCAAGGCTAATTGACTAGTCACGAACTTTTTGGGATGAACTATGACTCTGCTAAACAAAAAAGGAAGAGCTAAATGCTGCACGGCCCATGTTTTTCCCCTTTTCATGGTAAAACAAACCTGTTTGTATTATCTAGAAGATCCATGTTAACTTGATCAAAACCTTTGAGTATGTTGTAACTCCAAATTCTGGATTTATCCTTGATTTAAACAAAGAAAATGGAAATCTGAACAGTCTCCAATTCTTGGCTGTAAATAGAAATGGGATAAAATCAGATCCCATCTACTGCTCATGCTCAGAGGTATGCAGGGAAATTAGAAATACATTTCTGCATTGGCAGTTTCATTCAAAATGTTTTTTTGGATTGAGAAACAATATTAAAGACATAAAACAAAATAAGAAAATGGACACTTTAATGCTTCTGTCTGTCTAGAAAGTATTTTGCTTCTTCATAGATATTTTAATCAGATTTATATTTTTCTATTATGAGGAGACCCAAGATTGACTCCACAACACAAAATAAGTGATTCCATTCTGTTGAATGGAATTATTAGATGGAACATCATCCAGGAATAAATATTTATGCAATTAGACATGTTAATTTTGTGCAAGGCAATGCTCTAACCTAAGGCAAACAAAATGAAATCATATAAATTAATTTAAACAAAAGTGAACATCAATTTGGAAAGTGGCACAATTTTTGTTAATGAAGTTTACTCACACACAGTGATGTGTGAATTCATTTTCACAGACTATTACACTTGAATATTTTTCTGACAAGTAAAAATAAATTATGATTTAAAATTGACAACAAAGTTTTGACAAAAGCTTGTGTTAAAACAAGAAGGATCAGTGTACAGGAAGGGGCAGGAAGAATTTAGCTCTTTCACAACTTATGTATTTTCACTTATACTTTTGTAAAAGCTCACAAATCTCTAGCCACTTTTGGAATTCCAGACGTAGATACTCTAAATAGAGTTAGACTGTATATCTAGATTTTAAATATTCATACCATCTTCAGAACATCACTATATGAAATGATTCATCACTTTCCTGATACTGAGCCAAGGAAACAGGTTGGTTTCTATTTATAGTAGATACTTTGTAAAGAAAGGAAATGCAAGGAAAACTAAATATACTAAATAAAAAGTGCTTAGAATTATGGTCTACAAGCTACAGTATGAAGTTCTCCATAAGAATTATTGTAAGGAGAGGCTTGTTCTACAACAGTCCAGAAAAAGATCTCCACTATCTTATTCTCTTACTTTATGATTTCTTAAAAATCTAAGATTTCTAAAAAATTAAAAGGATATTGAAGTAATTTTTTTTTTCTTTTAAATCATACCATGGTGGGAATGACATTTTTGCCGGGACCATATAAAATTTTTTGATCTTTACCTGATACAGCGGAATAATGCCAACTAATAGAACAATTATTAGAAGCTTTGGCTCTCATTAAGAAAGAATAAAATATTCAGACACGAAAAAAAATATTTTGGCTGAAAAGTTACTTATGTCTGAAAAAGTTCACATTAAAAAAAGAACTAGACAGATTTTTAGAAAAAAATTATATATTTTGAGGTTTTAAGTAAAAATGGAATGACAAATTCAAAAATATCGATAATTCAGGACATAATTTTTAATATAAACATAAATATAGGAGTTTTCTGTTAAAGAATCAAGACTTGATTACTTTCTTCCAACCAAATATGCCAAACTAGATAAAGTTTAAAAATTTTGACTACAAAATAGCTTTTGTCAGAATCATAGAATTATTTGGGCTGGAAGGGTACTTAAAGACACTCTGGTTCCAACCTCCGTGCCATAGGCAACAATTTCCACTAGGCCAAGTTGCTCAAAACCCCATCCAGCCTGGCCTTGAACAATTCCAGCTTTTCTGGGCAACCTGTTCCAGTGCTTCACCACCCCCACAATAAAAAATTTCTTTCTAATATCCAATCTAAACCCACTCTCTTGCAGTTTACAGCCATTCTTCTTGCCCTATGTACAAGAAGAATACTATTTAGGCAAAAAAGCTAGTCATGGTTACCAAATACAATTGTAAATTACAAATTGTGTAAAGATTCCTAAATAAAAAACCCTAAAATCAGAGTTAGTAATCAAACTAATACTGATGCTCGGAACTTTGAGATGTGTACAGGTTACAAATCATAAAGCATGACATTTATTTTGAGCTAGAAGTATCAGCATACTCACTTTTTGAGGAAGAATGTTCGAAACTCACACAGACAAGAATTCTATCATGAAATATTTCAAATTTTCAAAATGTGCAGAGAGAGCTGATATCTCAATTCTGAATTCATTTTTTATACAGTTTGTACACAAGCTGTTCAATTTTTGATAAAACTGTATTATGCTATACTGTTATACAAACATATTCAGTGGATTATCAGGAGACATATCACAGCACAAAGGCCTGAGGTATCAAAATGTAGGCAAAATGCCAGTAAAGGAAAAAGAGACACATGGGTTATATCAATGTACAGGAGTTATATTAGTGTTCCACATAATGTCATGTGAGAATAACAGTAAAATTTCAGGAAATTGGAATATAAAATGGAAAAAAAGTCCTCCTAGAATTTAGGATGTTTTAAGTCACAGCCCTAGAAAAGATCTAATTTTAGACATATTTGTGTTTACTGGCTGAAATTACCCTTTTGGTTCTCCAGTTGCTGATAACTTTTTGCCTCCTTATAACCACTCCCAAATTGTTCTCAAGGGAAACAATTATTTGTATTATTGTATACTGGGGGGAAGAAAATCAATGGCAATGGATATAAGTTTCTTCTACCACATACGAGTATTTTCCACATTACTAGGTTTCTGAATAACTTTCTGAAATCTGGAATTGACCTAAAATTACCAAAGCTGAATTTTTAGCCAAATGAGTTTATTTCTTAGTATTTCTCATTAGAATTTCATTTGCACATTGTTGAAACCACTGGAAGGCAAACATAAAGGCTAACATTAGCCTAAGGTTAGTCTCAGCCTCTTCAACATTTATAGTACAGGAAGAGGTCAGATTCCTCCTGAGGTGAATCAAAGTGCCTAAAATTAGATTCTTGGAATTGACTCCTAGAGAAACTTTCTACTCACAAATGAGTAGAGAGTAATTCTATGGAAATAACCCTCCTTAGCATAACTGCTAACCTTCTGACACTCTTTGATTCTCCTTTCTCCTCCTTTCCCTGTTAAATTATCTCTTATTCTGGATGCATTTTAATTTTGTATTAGGCAGAACTTCTATTTTTTTTTATTATTATTATTTTTATATTTATTTTTGTGTGTGTGTGTGTGTATGTGTGCAATGTTAAAAAATCCAGTATTTTTAGTATTTTTTTATTTCGTATTTTGGGGCCCTAGAGGAACATGTGATAGTTTTTTACCTTCTGTCCTGGAAATGTTTCTTCCTGTCATTTTTTTTATGCATCTCACATGTTTGTAGGGAAATTCTGCTCAGAAACTCAGCAGAAATACCAACCATCCTTTTTTTTTGTTGCTAGATTAATTTTCAGACAAAATACTTAATTGAATCAGGTCTATTAGGGGTGAGCTAAAGGATGCAGCAGGGCACTTTGGCCAGGAGGGAAGGTGAGAAAGTGACTGCCCTTTCCAGCAGTGGGAAATACAATAGTCACTCCGTGACTGTGGTCAGACAATCTATTCCAGCTGCTGGAACAGACCCTGTAATTTTGTTTAAGAAGTTACCACATAAAGTTACCAACCCTGAAGACTTATTGTTGCTCCACCACACCGTCCCAGGTTCTCCGTATTTTCTTTAACCACCCATGTATAATTTTGGTAAGATAACCTGGAGTAAAATATAATGAGGAAAACCTTTTTTGGAATAAGCTTTTGATATGAAATGTTTAATTTTTTATACATAGGGCAAATTATGTGCTGAAAGGTAGCAATGATTTAGAAAGCACATTACAATAATTTTGTGAGAGGCACCTACAGTCATCAATATAATGAGTTTTCTATTTGTTTGGTTTTGAAAGCAAAGTACCATTTTATAGTATGTACTGAATCACTGGTAGCTCTGGGTTCCAGCTGTTCCCTCTCTCCCTCCTTCTCAATCATCTAGATACTGGCACCAGGATGGACCTCCACCTAGGAAAACTAAGAAATATAGACCCTGGTGCAGCACAATCCTACTTCTGTTCACAGCTGCCTATGGTATTAGCAAATCTTACAAAAATCTATTAGTAAAAAACCCAGAAGTATGTCTACAGTCATAGTTGGTGCTGTGTCACATTGTCCTGAGGATGTTTAGATGGTCACACATATAGGAGTGACTGTAGTCTTTCTTGCACCCTCCCCATCCTCCCAAAAAATCTGCCTTAAAAAAAACAGTAGGTGTTCTGGTAATGAAATGGATGCATGAAAGCAAGGCATTACATTCCTGAATATGCATGCTATTCATGCTTCCTTTTCTAAAGATAATATATGAGCAATAATATACTGATTGTGAATAGGAACAGCAGCAAAAATATGTACTTCTAATTGCAGTGAATAAAAATTACAGTAAAGCAATGATTTATGGAAGAATAAGCAGGTTTGCCTCTGAATCATTCTTGTCAAACAAATTCTGTTATGGGCACTTTCATCACAGCTGCTTGTTTTTCTTGTGGGGTCCATTTTCTCCAGACATTCCCCGCAAGTTGCTATTCAGGAAACCTGTGGCTTGCTTAAAACAGGATTAACACCTAAATTTAATCTATAGTGAAAAACCAGAGATGTATGTTACTGTTATGGCTGACTTCATATAAAAAAAATATTTATTAAGTCCATAAATAATTTATGTTGCAAAATATCCCAATTCAAGTTGATAAGTCATGACCAGCTCACCCTTCCTTTAATGTGTAGACAGAAGAAATAAAATGTCATATTCTACATGTTGATGAAAACCAGATTGGATAGAAGTAAGACACTGGGCACAGAAGTATTTATTAAATGTAAAGACATTAAGCAGTGAGATTGTCAATTAATAACTAATGAACTGTTATAATCTTCTTTCTTACTAAGCCAACAGTATGCTCCCATGGTCCCTTTTTAATAATTGAATATGAGATGGTTTAAAAGTCAATGCATTTAAGATGGCTTTGATAATGTCAATAAGTGGGTATTCTCCTGACTTGTTCTACTGCTGTCTAATTCACCACAATTGTGCTGTGCTTCATTAACTTCCATTTTATTATAAAAGAAAGTGAAATTTATCATAAGCACACATTAAATGGTGTGACTTTAGCTTCCTGCAATGGGCAAAGTAATGATTAAAATATGTGTCTGCAACCTTATGGCCAGTTGGAGGGATGCCACTAATGTTTGAAAAATAATGGTGTTGCATGACAGTTGTTATGATGGCAGGGGGTGATGTGTCAGTCATTTATTCCCTGTGGTAGAAATTTCAGATGGGGAAGCAAAAAAAGCATCATATGACTGGCATTTGTAAGCCTAACTTGTCTTATACTAACCAACTGGCTTTGCATCCCTTTGGAGAGAGAGAAAAAAATCAGCGCTGATTCGGCCAAAGTGAATCTTATTATTTTTAAGAAGGAAGCAGTCTGGATCCTGTATCTTTTATGGTAAATTCAGGAATGAATTTACCTTAAGAAAGAGTGTGGGTATAAGGTCAGAAAGAAGTCCTTCTAAGATTACTTCCCTTTCCATTTTAATTTTCACTTGAAAAAAAAACAAATTGTGCTTGGACTTTATTATGTATGTCACTTAACATGCACCCTTTGAAGCTGATGCCACTCAAACCTTTATCATATTTCCAAGAGAGCAAAGGATAGCTATTAATAATATGCGTATGTTGTACTGCCCACAGACAATAATGATAATAAAAGTATTAGTGTAGAAGTTCTTATTTGCAATTTTCCACACACAATATCTACAATGTCTCATGAACTTCACATTGGAATGCTATGCATGGAAGAACAGAAAATTGGTTGAGCCAGGATTTATTCAAAAATATAAAAGGATAAGTCTGTTTAGTGAGTTTAGTGAGTCTCTATACTCATTAAACAAATAACAGTTTCAGGACACATGTTAGCATTAGCCCAGGAGTTCCTATTTCTCTGCAGTACTGTCAAGAGGAGAGTGCATCTTCTTCAAAAATATTTATTCATAAGTTAAATGTCTGAATTTTGAAACATAATATATTTAAAAAACCCAAACAATATTTGACAAAAGACTAGAGTGAAATAAAACATAAATGATTTGAACAGTAAAAAATAAGCCAGTCATATTATTTTATGGAAGTGTTCACCTACAGATGAAGATTAATGGAACTGATTAGGGCTAGTTAATAAAAAAATTCCACAAACAATCTCTCCCAATAATGTCCCAGAAAGATTTTGCAGTCCTCTTCCATAGAAATCATGCATATACTGAACCAAAGATTATATATCATATCTTATTTAAGAGTGTTACAAAATGAATTGATATTAGATATTCATTGGCTTTGGAATGGATTTAGATTTCATTAGAAATTGTGCTTTTTGTGGGTTAATGGAGCAGGAAAAGCAGCAATCACTGTAGTAGGCCTTCATTCTCATAAACTGTTATGTACTTTGGAAAGTAAATAATGTGCATTGTTTCTAAACACATAAGGAAATAGATTCACTACATTGACTGAATATTCTACTACATATTAAAAGCAACCACAAGAAAGGAAATAATTAAGAGTAAAAACCTCTAAAGGTCACACAGTCAGGAAAGAAAAGAGTGGGTACATTGTAGAAAATACAATTTTAAAAGGGAGAAAACAAAATCAATCTCACTGTCCCTAAGCTTCTAAACATGGTGCTGTTTTCATCTTTTTGGCCAACGTGGTTGCAACATATAAATCCCATTAGAGTCTTCCATCTTGGCACCAATCCTTTCAGTTCTAGTTTCCTTGACAGAAATGGCTCTGTTTTCGAGTCAACTCAAAACACAGCTGCTGTCGTCTTCCTAGCCTGGAGCTCTGATGTAAATAATCACACCATTTTTGCACACCTTTCTGCCTTGCCATTTTCTGCTCTATCAGACAGAGAGCTCTGGTTCCGTAACTATCATTCCTTCTTCCACTCACCCCCCTCACAGTGTATCAGCCTACTCCAATTTCCATGCTACTCACCCTATCGACCAGCTTTGAACATGTTTTATTGATTGCTTCTTACAAACAGCTTTGTACCAAAGGAATCTTATCAAAGCTTTTTTATTAGGGAGAGCAAACTGAGAAGTGACACAGAAGGAGTGCTCAAAATCCTCTGCAGTGTGTGCTGAAAAAATCCTATATGATCTCCAGTGCCAGTTGTAGCTGTTCAGTTTCCCTACAGCAGCTGCTAAACTTACTAACAGTAGCAAGCACTGATGTGTGTCAGCTCTCTTCAAAAATCTGACAATATCTTGGCCAAATATTTTTGACTATATAGATAATTCAATTTCAGTGCAGTAATGTGTTTCAGCAAGGAACAGAAGCTAAAATTTTTCAAAATGAAAGAGACAATGCATATAAATCCATCGCTCCTTGTTCAAATGAGTCAGAAGGCTTCTAAGAGATGTTGCCATGATATCCATCTGAGAGACAGGAAAGGGAATTCCCTCACTTCCATTAAAGCTGGGGTAGAGCTTATAAGAACCTACAGCTGCAGTCACAGAGGAGATCACTGGTTTCTTCAGACGGTTCTGTGATCACTGAAAATTAAGTAGCTCTAATTTATGTAATTCCCTTCTGTCCTGCCAACATCTATATCCTTCTACAGACATGTCTATCTCACTACCATTAATGAACAGACTGGAGAAATGCTGGAGAAAATGAGTAGGGAGCAGCACAGAAGACCTCAAACCCTCACAGACGGGAATACAAGTCTTCTCCATAAAAGAGGAATATTCGTACTCTCCTATGTGCAGCCACCACTCAAAAAGCTGTGTATAACTACATCTAGGTTCTGGGAGAGCCCTACAATGCACAAACAATTGTTTAAATATGTGAAAATCATGTGTTTGAATTAAAAAGAACAACAACTCTGCAACTCTCTACTTTCTTTGGGACAGAGGGAAAGACTATGAAGGGGAATGGGGAACTGACAGGAAAGCAATTTCTTTCTTAATACAGGTAAACCTTAATCTCCTTAGTAAATGGACACTAAGAAAAATATCCAAAAAAGTTATTTTTATCATTTGATAAGTCTAGGGGTGTTGAGAATGTGTCTGATTGAAATATTTCAGATTAGTTAGCCAAAGCTTCTCATGCAGCAATCACATCCTCTTTTGAAAAATTACTTTCATTTTAGCTGCTCATTTTTGATCAAATGATTGCGTCAAAAAAGTGGTTCAGCTTGGGTTCAGCTGAGGAGCAGCATAGAGGAAATCCTGTTGCTTATAACAATCCTTTTGCTTATAACACAACTACTAGAAGCTATAGTAGGCTATTTTAGGCTCTTTAAATGTCAACTGATTCTACTTAGTCAGCTTTAAATCTTATTAGTTATGGTTCAACTTATGCTGATGATTTATAACCAAAGAAAATGGAAGACAACAGGTGTTAGGTGTGCAAGGATGTATACCATATCCAAGTTACTGAATGTAGCTATATGAAAACAAGAGCTTTGTTGTTTCTTTGTTTGAAAACTGCAAATTATTAAATTGACCTATTAAAAATAAAGTTTTCACCCAAGACTCTAAAAGCATTTAAAGAATTATTATTATAAATTATTATAAATGCTAATAAATACCATAGGCTTATCCATTTAATACAAAGATCCTTTTCTTTGGAATGCTCATAGATCTTGTTTTGCTTATTTTCAGAACTGCCCTCACAGGAAATAATGTGTCACTATCCTTATTATATGGACAACAAATCAGAATTCAAGAAGCTTTGGAAGAGCAAAGTTAAAATCTGTTTAGGATCCTGAACTGACTCTGATTACAAACATTTTGAAATCTTTTATATTAAACATACTGACAGACATTTGAAGAGGGAAAAGAAATTGATCAGGACAATTGTTCAATTAGGTGTGAAAAGCTGTTCATCACATTTAAAACCAGAATGTAGAGATGGTAAGCAATGTACTATGAGAGAAGCTTGAATGCTGACACAAAAGAATTAAAAAAAAGAAATCTCAAACATTTCCTCAGCAGACAGTGGTTAAATTTCTCCCAGCAAGGGAACCATAAATTCAAGAAGACTGGAAACATGAAAACCAAGTAATCTCACTGCTCTAATAGCTCCATTTTAAGGGTAGCTTTTCCTCCTGTTAGGTTATCTTTTTCTCTTTCCTATGGTAAACCAGTGCAGGCTGTCAATTAGTTCATAAATAACCTCATCTCAGAACTTCTGTTCAGTTAAGCTAATTACATGATTGCAGGCAGCCCAAACCTCAAGTGGTTGCTCCCTTCTACACTCCTGGCAAAGGCTTTGGGAGTTCCTGGCTATGTTAAATAAAAATTTAACACACTGCTTACCAGAGATCAAGTGAAGTTATAAGCACTCCTGCAGGTTTGATACTGTAGCAGATGATTACTGTAGATTTTGTTTGCTTTTATTTCAGTTCATAGTAGCCCAATAATACTGTGAAACCCTTAATTCAGAGTGGAAGTCTCCAATAAACTATCTGCTTTAAGAACCAAAATAATAAATATTAAAATAATGTAATATTTAATATTTTATAATATTAAATATTAATACCAACGTCTGGAAGGTAGTTTTAATGAAAGAACTTAATTCCATAACTGATACACAGTATGGAGTAAAGTCCTTATTGCAAAATAAAAATGCTTTTTTTTTACTGCTTACAACTTGCTCATGAATACTACTGAGCAGATGTATCTATTTTTATGCTGAGAAGGAAAAATAAGTTTTCACACTTGAGAGCATGTTAAAGAAGACTTTGACTCCCTTAAACAGCAAGTAAGCTTGGCTTTGGTTATTGGATGTGAAAGTATTTTTTAGCAAAGGCATTAAAAATGGCACTGCTTAAACACAGCATCCAAATATGATGGTATCATACATGATACCATGTGTGTGGTACAAACACAAGTTTACACCAAATTTGTGAGTGATTCTGTCACTTCTCAGTGTCTTGTACGTACCACACCTAATTTCTGAGTTTCAAATGAAGAACACTTCCTTTCTCAGTGTTCCTCTTTTAACTACTAATATTTCTATTTTCTTTTTCTTAAGAATTAGCTCAAGTGTTGGAGCTGAATACAGCAAATTATTAAACACTGGCCAAACTCAACAATTGATTTGTTTTAATGTATTTTTGTTTGATGAAAAAAAAAAATAAATTGAGAAGGTTTCTATTCCAGCATGCATAGTAATTATGTGAGAGAGTCATCAACTGGTTGATGACTAAACTATCAACTATGCAAGATTCATTTCAGTTGCAATTTGCAAGTCATCACTGAGTTTCCTTTAAATGTTACTTTGAGTATAAACCCATTTGAATATCAAAATAAACAAGTCACTGTAATATTTGGACAAATCCTCTTTTCTTGAGAAGTGAATGAAAAAAGAAATGTCTGAAAAACTTTACATACTCTGAAGGACATATTGGCACAAGAGTATGATTTTTTAAAGTGTCACAGTTTAGATCTCTAATTTTAGATATACTTAATTTAATAAGTCTTTTGAGATTGAAGACCATTTCATCAGCAATACTAATTGTCTGGGGCTATAATTTTTAACTGTAGAAAAAATCAGTATTGTCCCACCTGTTTAAAAGTAATAAAATGCAGCCTTAACTGATTCAAACTGAAGAAAAATTTCTTAAACAAGGAGAACTAATTAGAACCTAAAGGTCATGAAGAAAGGTAATGGTGATTGTACCCTCCTAGTTCTTTCACAGCCTTTTTCTAATATATTTGAAAAACTTCCACTGAGGTTCTCACCAAGTTGCTAAGCACAATTCCAATCTGTAAACATTCTGCACACAGTAATTTGCATTAGTTCCACATAATGTACAGCAGCATTAATTAATAGAGTGGATAGTGCCTGTACATCTGTTAGCTATTAGTCTTTAATTCATTAGATCTTTATCATTTACCTGAGCAGCCCATCAAGAACAGGCAAAGGAGACCTTGGCTCATGTCATCTGTAGAACAGAACAGTCTGGAATATTAAACTCTCTTGTGTATGCCCAGCTACTTTATATGAACAATGAGCTCACAAATTTTGGTTAAAGACTTTGAAATTGCTCTTTTGTGTGAATGAAACATTCAAAAATTATCCAGGTCTAATCTGTGCAACTGCTGTGAAACCATGGTAAATACCATTCGAGCAAACTCATGATGCACTTAGGATTTTTCTGATCTGACTAACTGAACTGCATTCCTGCAATTCCTCCAAGTTGCCTTCCACTTTTGGTCCAACTCAGAGCTGATAAAAATTGTTATTAGGACAACACATTTGCACAATCCAGCTGATGGTTGTGCTTATTTTTTACTGATAACTATGGATTTAAGTCTAAATGGTCCAGTTCTTCTGGTTCAGCATTATTCTTTCTTTTGTGTCCATCTCAGAGGTAACAAAATTTAGACAGAATATAAAGATTGAAGACATGATGAAAAATGTTTTTGCACAAGGAGTGTAACAGACAATGCAACAAATTGCACTGTATATTGCATATATTAATTTCAAATCACCTCTTCACCCTGCAGATTTGCTGAGTCAATCCTTCGGCAAATGATCTCACCGTCCATCTTGACAGTGGGAGTGTCATAGACATTTAAATATTTTTACCAGTATTACTTTGGGATGAGTTCTACTTACCCTCATGGAAAGTCTCTGACCCTTGTTGGAATCCCACTGACCTGAAAAGCTTTCCTAAAATGTGCAAATTCTCTTAGATTGGGGAAATTTCAGGATTGTCACTATAGATATTTTTAAAACAGGTAGTGATTGTAAGAAGCGGCTTTCAAGAAAGAAAATGTATTTTATTAATGGACTAGAAAATGAATGATTAGTCATTCTTACAAATTAAGCAGAGCTAAATCGATGTTTGCAGTAATATATCCAGTAAGGAGCAATACATCTTTGGTATATCTCTTGTCTGGAAACACGAAAACACACACAAGTGGAACTATAAGAGTTTCAGTGTGTTACACCACTATGCTAAAACTATGAAGAAAGGACTTATACACTAAAAATTAACAAAAAGGCCTAAAAAAATTTAAAAATTAATTCAAATTACCTAAATCCTTGGCATCACTTAATGGGTTAAAGGAATAATTTTCACACAGGCTAATAACATCACAGGTACCTACATGAAGAAGCCTAACTCTTCCCAGGAAAAGAATTGAGGCTATCAATGACTTATACATGGGCAGGCTTTACTCAGACATGCAGTGCTAGACAGCTGATGGTACAGAGTAGCTGCTTGCAAATGAATAGTTCATTTTATTTCATGATGAGTAATTTCTTGCAGGCATAGAGAAGGTTTCTCAGGACTGTATGTTTATTGTAAATTGGGCTATAGCTCAAGTCCTGTTGTATCACCAGTCCCTCTGGGAGGGAATTTGCAGTGTAAGATGGAAGTGTTATGAAAATTAGCTGGATGTCATTGCAATTCCACAATATGATTACATAAAAAAGCCAACAAACAAACAAACAAAACACCAAAACCCCCCAAATCCCAAACTGCCTGGTTAATTATATCCCAAATCAACTTTTTATGTTTGTAGGGTACTTTAACAATAAAGTTGTCTATCCTATGAAGCTGGCAATCATGGATGTCCAGTTAGGTGGACATTGCAGTAGCACTTGATATTTCACTGTGAAGCTGCACGTGTGTAAACCAGGGGACTTCTCCAATGCTTTTGGCACTGTTGTTTCATGAACACAGTCCTGTGTTTGAAGATGCCTCAGCAGACAGAAAACAAAGTGGGAGGAAAGAGGGAAATAAGGAAGAGGGCATGGGAGGCAGACTACTACAAGACAACAACAGAGAAGATAGGTTGCCTTTCTGAAAAGGCAAAACAGCAGCCAGGACTGGGAAGTAATGAACAGAACTTTAAAAGCTCACATGGCAGGCAGCTCATGATTCAGTGGTTTTCCCCATAGTGGTGCATTCTGAACATTTGAATGGCTGAAAGGCTAGATGGCAGTAAAGATGAGACACAGTCCACTTCAGAGAGATCTCAGCTGATTTTATACATTGGATGCTGTAAAGTTGAAAAGCCTCTTCTACTGAGTTATTGTTAGCCCTGGCATCTGCACTAGCTTTCAAAGAAAACTGCAGGTTGATGCTTATGCTCTATGGCAAAATCTGATTTATTCCATCATATTTAGTGGTATGATCTTTGTTCTTGGACTTCCTGTGATTCATTTTCATACTTTAGATTTAATGTGGTATTGCAACTGTGATTCCAGTTATAATCAAGCTTCCAGTTATATTCAGATTATAATCCAGTTATAATCTATGTCTTTATGATGATGAAAATGTTTCTGTTGTGATTTCTTATCTTCAGGGCTTCTGGACTCCTGACTTTCCTGAGGACAAATAAATTTAGAATTTCTGCATAGGTCCTTATGAAAAGATATCAAAACAGAGTATAGGAGTAACACAAATTCCTATCTACACTGACTCCAGGTACCAGCAAGTGCAAATATGCCAAGTCTTGCTGCCAATTTTAAAATGGGTGGGTGTCATTCAATCAATTCCCTCAAAGTAAATCCAGACCACTCAGATTAAGCTAATAAACACACTGGACTACAGCAACAAACATCTTGCTAAGGCTGAGAGGCAGTATGGCAGAAAGAATCAGGATTTGGCACATAGACACATAAGCTCAGAATCCTTAGAAAAATGTATGTGGGTACTGTGGTCACAGTAATGTTAATAATACTGTTTATTATTCTTCATGTGTTTTATTGGAGCTTGCCTTATGGTTCAGAATCTCTAATGTGTAAACCCCTACAGACACAGGTAAAAAATTCTTTCCTTTGTCAGAGACCAAATAGATTGGGTGGTGGACAGAAAGCAAAAGCCTAAATGTTCATCATGGATGCACATGTCATTTAAATGGAAAAGACACAAGAAACAATGCTGACTTCTATCACAGTGTTACTTTAGACCAACCTTGTGTTGATTTTTACTTAGATCACAGCCAGTCTTTTCAAACTCTCACCATTATACAATTTACTTGCATTTTGATTCTGAATTTAATTCTGTATCACATTTTGCTGATAGTCTGGTCACAGCTAAGTTACTAAATTATAAAACTAAGACAATTCTAAATTTTTAGGGTATCCTTAAAACTTTTCCCAGTATATATCGTGTAATTTGGCTTTTGTTCCATTTGCTGTTATTTTCAATTGTTTTGCATTATTGAGAGACAGCTGGAGTAGCAGACCCCTTCGATGCTGCTAGGTGCTAAGCTCCTACTGATGTCAGAAGGAGATACATGGGATCTGCACTCCTCAGGTTTCACCCGACAGTCTTCATTGGGTTGACAAATATAGCCAAAGCCTGTGGGAGGAGGAAACCTTTGTAAATCTCTGCAGTCTCAAATATTACAGCAATGACAGTCTTTAGTACCTAACAGAGCTCCCTTCTCTGAAAAAGATCAAAATTAAAATTATGGTTTTGTTATAAGCTGCATGGAAGTCAAATAAATTCCTTGGTAACATGAAAACAAGCTGCTGCTACCAACCTAAATTGTTAACAAAAATTATCTTTATATCATCAATCATCAGAGAATTTTTTCTCAAAATCTAACATAAAATATGTGTAAACATTACCCTCTACAGATGTTTGCTAAAACATTTAGAACATTTTTTTAATCTTGCAGATATCTTGGAGACATAATTAAATTTAATTAAACACAAAAGCCAAACATAATCTCGTGTTTCATTAATTCATTAAAATAACAGTGTCATTTTGAGGAATAAAGGGAATAACTGCCAGTAACATAAAGTATTCTCTCTTTTTTGGTATGACACTGAAATGTCTTGATTTTGCTCTTGCACAAAGTTGTAATTTTATCATATATTATTTTTTTTTATTATTTTTTGTTCTTAGTGAAAGAAATAAAGTTATAATGATTAATAAAATCACCACCTCAGCCCTGACATTGAAGGTATTACTCTTTGGAGCCAATTTTTGATGGGGATGGCTGTGACCAAATATTTGGAACAGGGTATCATGTTCTGGGATGCTGTATAATGATGCTTGAGTTTTGACTAGATATCATATTGTAAACCCTGCTAAAAATATGTTCTGCTTCTTTCATAGGCAAGGCTTCAAATAAGCTCCATTCATGTTCATTTTCTGGTAATGTAAACAGTCCTCAGACAAAGATTTAAACTTTCCTTCAAAGCATACTTAGTGCTACATCCACTGTTAAACAGTTTATTTTATAATAATAGGTTTTATAGAGATCATATTGGCTTGCTAAAGGTGAAAACTTCCCCTTTTAGCGTGTAAATAAAAAACTTGATTTAGAAATATTTTAGCGGAAGTAAGGAAAAAGAAGGGGCTATTTACTTGTTCAGATCTCAGTAACTTGTTCCCAGCTAAGTTTTCCAAAGTTTGTCCCCTCTAGTTTGGAAGTTCTAGGTGATTATTCCTTCAAGAGAATTTTCTGAAAACTGAAATACCAGAACAGCAGGGAGTATTTCCCTAATTTCAGTTGCATGTATATTTTTTTAAATTTAATTCTTTCACTCATCATTATAGCCCCATGGTATCAATCTCTCCTTGATGTGAATAAAATTCAAATATTTGCAAGCTGAAGTCCTGCCTTTTCAAAAGTATACCTATAATCCTTCTTCATGTATCAGTTTCTACAGCTTCCAAGATCTTTTATTGCTTGCTTTATGTAGATTGCATTCAAAAAAGTTTGTGTTTTATTCTGGAAATCTGAAGTCAAGAAATATTCAAAAAATAATGACACCAGATGCATGCATGAGTATGTCTTTCTTAGCTCTTTAAAAACTTCATCTACACAAGTTGAATCAGTTATTTTTGTCCTCCACAGAACATTGAAAATTTATTGTCCACAATCACCCCTGCTTGCTCTGTCATTGCTGGGTTTTAGAGTATCCCCCACAGCCACTAATTACAGAAAGGCAGCTGGATAGAAATGAAAACGTGTAAAACTGCTACAACGTTCCTTCTGTTATTGAGTCTGAAGGGTGATACCAGAGCTGAAAAAATGAATAATACAACTCTGGGACTGTGTGGAGTGGAGTACCAGGAGATGCATTACTTGAGTGCATTTCCATAGCTGTTTCCATTGGCCTGAGTCTGAATAAGCCCTAACTACAATTATTGCTGCCTCTCCCAAGACGTGTGCAAGCACATAACAGCAGATACACCAACTGGTCTTTCTCTGAAATGTCACCTTTTTACTACTGCCATGGTACAGTGATGGCTGTAGCCATCACTTTTTTTTTGTCATCACAGCAAAACAAAATTTGCACTCTGTGCGGGTTGGGGTGACTCGGCCTGATATTCACTGCGAACTGTAATTGAAAATAAATATCTCTCATCCTGAATTTCACTTTAGCTGCCACCCAGCATTGAATAAGTAATGTTTCTCTTCAATCCTATACGGATGCTTGCATAAGACTGTATTTATGACTAAAGATCACCAATGTAAAAGAAAACCACAAAATATTATTGGCTTGGATCTATTGTGCTTGTGTCAGAATTAGTCATCAAAAAATATGCAGGCAGAAATAGAGATACAGGGTCATGTATCCAGAGAACTGCTCTGTATTTAAGCATCTATGTGTTTGACAAGGTGACATAGAATATGGTATTTAGCTACAAACAGAAATCAAATTGGACAGTTTACTTGTGTTTCTTGCTCTAATGAAAAACACTGATGCATGGCCTTGCTTCCAGTAAAAAAGTGTTAATTTTAGGTTGAGGCAGCTTTAAAAAGAGCAATATAAAGTAATTAGCGGAACACTCTGAAAGGGTGTAGCTTCATCAACACGAGACAATGCCAAGAAACTGTAAGAAGCACAGATCAAACACAGGAAGGGAAATCATAGCAGATAAAGGAAACGATAAAACTATTTTCAGAATATCTCACAGACATTGAACTTAGGAAAACTGCAGTTACTGAATAATAGAATAAACAAATAGAATTGGTTAACCACAACTTTCATTTACCAACATTGTAATAATTTCATTAATGGAGCAGGGACAAAGGCATACTAGTTTCTGGCTTTGACAATATATTGGATGTAAAACCTCAGTTTTGGTCAGCCAGAAACCAGTTATGTATTTATAATGAATTTGCTGAACAGATTCTGGTGAAACATTTTGGTACAGCACAACTGGACAGTGAAAGGGACATCCCCTTCCTTCAAACATGCTCAGTAGCAAGGCTACACTTCCCTGGGACACTGAACACCACTTTCAGTTCTTGATGAACTCTCACTAAGCAGTTTCTGAACTCTGATCACTTGTTCATGAGAGTTACTTTTGAGAAGAAGCTCTGAATCTAGTATTTAATTTGTCTGGCTTTGATAGTAACACAACAGTGAAGAGATTGCAGAACAGTATGAGAGAAACATACTCTTAGAGTAACATTTAAGCTCAGATCATCTTACTTTTCCTTGTAATGTGCTGGCTCAGAATAATGAGGAGAACTGAGCCCAAGTTTCTGTGCTATAATGAAGAGGAGCTGTTAGAAAACAGGTAATAATATCAGTTCCTTGCACCTCCTGTCTGGCAAGTATGCAGCGGAAAAGTCTATACCTTTCATTACTTTGGATTTGTTCATACTATTGGACATTGAAAATGTTGACCTGAATAAACCAGTATCTAATTCATTCTCAAATACATTTTCTTTAATTTTTGCCATATAACTAGTGAGTCAAATTTTTTTTTTGTCCTTTAGTAATGACTACAGCAGCTGACTCAGATCCAGCCTAACATAATTTATTTGGCAATTAGTACACCAATTTGTAATAAAAGTAACTGATCTCATCAAGATTTTCGCATATCTTTGAAAGCAGCACTTTAAATGTACTGAATTGTTCTCCAAAACAATATTTCCTCTTTAAAAGTCAGAAGCCAGAGATCCTACTTAAGCGAGAAGGAGAAGGAGAAGGAGAAGGAGGAGGAGGAGGAGGAGGAGGAGGAGGAGAGGAGACTCGAGGAGAGGAAAGGGAAAGGAAAGGAAAGGGAAAGGCGCGGGAAGGTGCGGGAAGGGAAGGTGTGGGAAGGCGCGGGAAGGGAAGGAGAGGAGACTCGAGGAGAGGAAAGGAAAGGAAAGGAAAGGAAAGGAAAGGAAAGGAAAGGAAAGGAAAGGAAAGGAAAGGAAAGGAAAGGAAAGGAAAGGAAAGGAAAGGAAAGGAAAGGAAAGGAAAGGAAAGGAAAGGAAAGGAAGGAAAGGAAAGGAAAGGAAAGGAAAGGAAAGGAAAGGAAAGGAAAGGAAAGGAAAGGAAAGGAAAGGAAAGGAAAGGAAAGGAAAGGAAAGGAAAGGAAAGGAAAGGAAAGGAAAGGAAAGGAAAGGAAAGGAAAGGAAAGGAAAGGAAAGGAAAGGAAAGGAAAGGAAAGGAAAGGAAAGGAAAAGGAAAGGAAAGGAAAGGAAAGGAAAGGAAAGGAAAAGGAAAGGAAAGGAAAAGGAAAGGAAAGGAAAGGAAAGGAAAGGAAAGGAAAGGAAAGGAAAGGAAAGGAAAGGAAAGGAAAGGAAAGGAAAGGAAAGGAAAGGAAAGGAAAGGAAAATGGAAAGGAAAGGAAAGGAAAGGAAAGGAAAGGAAAGGAAAGGAAAGGAAAGGAAAGGAAAGGAAAAGGAAAGGAAAGGAAAGGAAAGGAAAGGAAAGGAAAGGAAAGGAAAGGAAAGGAAAGGAAAGGAAAGGAAAGGAAAGGAAAGGAAAGGAAAGGAAAGGAAAGGAAAGGAAAGGAAAGGAAAGGAAAGGAAAGGAAAGGAAAGGAAAGGAAAGGAAAGGAAAGGAAAGGAAAGGAAAGGAAAGGAAAGGAAAGGAAAGGAAAGGAAAGGAAAGGAAAGGAAAGGAAAGGAAAGGAAAGGAAAGGAAAGGAAAGGAAAGGAAAGGAAAGGAAAGGAAAGGAAAGGAAAGGCCATTGAATTTATGATGTATATAGTAATATCTTACTAAGATTGCTTATCTTTTCAAACAATTTCATTCTAAATCATAGAATTTGATTTTTTCCCTGTGGAAGCAGAGAACGATTTCCCTCTTCATAGGAGGTCCCTAATCTAGTATAGAAAGTGCCTGAAAATGTACCTCTTCGGAGTACAGCTAAGTAAAACAGCTTCACTCCTGTGTCCAGCAGATTCTTTGCTTGTGTTCACTGCTACCAGTTTCTTCCTGTATTGAGCTAAAGAACTCAGAGACTTTATGTTGAAGAATCTGTACAGAAATGTAACAGGAGGAAAAGAACATACACACAGGGAACAAATCCTCATATTCCCATCAGTACATGAAACCTAATCCAAGAGAACTGTTAGTAATAATCCCTTCCATTGCATTGATCTGACTCCCTGTGGGACCCCATGAGCCAGCACTGAGAATGTGGCTGGAATGGATAGCTGGTGTCTGGGACAGAGGGCAGGTGGTAGTAAAGGACTTCTCTTCTTGGAAATAGTCCATACTTATAATAATATAAATTAATATAATATAATTAATTAATTATAATTAATACAATATAATGCTAAGCATTAACTACTGGGAAACAACAAGTCTATTTATAAAATGGACACAACTAGCCCATAAAATCCTTTTGGAGCTGACCTGCTCACTCCTATGTGTCGCCCTGAAAACTCAGCTTCTGAGCTTGCTGACATGGTTTTCTAAAGACTTTCCCAGGACAGTAACTATAAACATAGATATGTGTACATTCTTTCTGATACATGTCTTGTGATGGGCATCTCTCATGGCCAGTGCAGTGAGAAAGTGTTATCCTGACCATCCAATCCCTGGTCGTGGTCAGAAGCCTATAAATCCTGGGAGGAAAAATAAACTCTGCTCTTTCTTTCACCACACCTCGACCTGTGTCCGCATGATCTATTCATCTTCAGCGGCAACATCTATGTACAGCATAGATTCTTTACCTGTGTTCACTAAAAACACATGACCCTACAGGACAACTGGAGGAAGAGTCAGAAGAAAAGTTTGATGCTGTGAGCCATTTAGAGCAAAAACAATTGTAGTACTTTATATAGTGATATCAAAACAGCAAGTGACAATGACAAGAAATTCAACTGTAGCTAAAGTTTTTTAAAGCTTTTTCTGGTGTTCTGACAAAAAACACTGTAATAACAGGTTATCATGAAATATTGAAACTTCTGAAAATAATATTAGAAAATTCCCTTCCCTTCCCTTCCCTTCCCTTCCCTTCCCTTCCCTTCCCTTCCCTTCCCTTCCCTTCCCTTCCCTTCCCTTCCCTTCCCTTCCCTTCCCTTCCCTTCCCTTCCCTTCCCTTCCCTTCCCTTCCCTTCCCTTCCCTTCCCTTCCCGCACCTTCCCGCACCTTCCCGCACCTTCCCGCACCTTCCCGCACCTTCCCGCACCTTCCCGCACCTTCCCGCACCTTCCCGCACCTTCCCGCACCTTCCCTTCCCGCACCTTCCCTTCCCGCGCCTTCCCTTCCCTTCCCGCACCTTCCCTTCCCTTCCCTTCCCTTCCCTTCCCTTCCCTTCCCTTCCCTTCCCTTCCCTTCCCTTCCCTTCCCTTCCCTTCCCTTCCCTTCCCTTCCCTTCCCTTCCCTTCCCTTCCCTTCCCTTCCCTTCCCTTCCCTTCCCTTCCCTTCCCTTCCCTTCCCTTCCCTTCCCTTCCCTTCCCTTCCCGCACCTTCCCGCACCTTCCCCCACCTTCCCGCACCTTCCCGCACCTTCCCGCACCTTCCCGCACCTTCCCTTCCCGCACCTTCCCTTCCCGCACCTTCCCTTCCCGCACCTTCCCTTCCCGCACCTTCCCTTCCCGCACCTTCCCTTCCCTTCCCTTCCCTTCCCGCACCTTCCCGCACCTTCCCTTCCCTTCCCTTCCCTTCCCTTCCCTTCCCTTCCCTTCCCTTCCCTTCCTCCCTTCCCTTCCCTTCCCTTCCCTTCCCTTCCCTTCCCTTCCCTTCCCTTCCCTTCCCTTCCCTTCCCTTCCCTTCCCTTCCCTTCCCTTCCCTTCCCTTCCCTTCCCTTCCCTTCCCTTCCCTTCCCTTCCCTTCCCTTCCCCTTCCCTCCCTTCCCTTCCCTCCCCTCCCCCCCCCCTCCCTCCCCCTCCCTTCCCCTCCCTTCCCTTCCCTTCCCTTCCCTTCCCTTCCCTTCCCTTCCCTTCCCTTCCCTTCCCTTCCCTTCCCTTCCCTTCCCTTCCCTTCCCTTCCCTTCCCTTCCCTTCCCTTCCCTTCCCTTCCCTTCCTTCCTTCCCTTCCCTTCCCTTCCCTTCCTTCCCTTCCCTTCCCTTCCCTTCCCTTCCCTTTCCCTTCCCTTCCCTTCCCTTCCCTTCCCTTCCCTTCCCGCGCCTTCCCTTCCCTTCCCCTCCCTTCCCTTCCCTTCCCTTCCCTTCCCGCGCCTTCCCGCGCCTTCCCGCGCCTTCCCTTCCCGCGCCTTCCCTTCCCGCGCCTTCCCTTCCCGCGCCTTCCCTTCCCTTCCCGCACCTTCCCTTCCCTCTGCCATTCCCACTCCCCTTTCTCCCTTTATTTATCTCAGAAACAAGACGCTCTATTCTTTTTTCAGAAAAATTTCGCCAGAGAAACTCAAATGCAGAGGCACAAAGATACTGTAAATATGAAGCTTTCAATACGGCAGAACTAATTTGGTAAGATCTTTTCTTTTTTCTTAACTTTCACAGACATTTCAACACTGGCTTTGGAAGCCCACAAACACCTAAGTTTGCACAGCGAATACTGCATCTGTCCTTAGCGAAATACGGTTGCCTATAAAGTCACATGCACAGCTACGGAAGGGAGGCTTTTAGGGAAATCTATTATCTACATCTACAGTGTCAAATAAATCACTTGGTTTTGTCCACACAGGACAGTGAAACCCTACTGAGATGCCCAGGGTCCGCACCCAATGATTCAGATATACTCATCTCTTTGTCCCTGGACTGTTTTGTACTTCCAGCAGGTTTGGCCTCAAGGAGGACAACTCCATGTGCTGTTACAGTGCAGACATTTCCCAAATATTAGCCAGCAGACAAGGTGGGGCTTTCAGGCCAGTAGCTGTACAAGTGGAAATGACTGTGGAGACCATGACTAGTACACAATAATCTATAGGTGGCTGAGCTATTCTGTCATTCATATCTGCACACATTTATGCACACCTTATAAAGAAAGAAACCGATAGCAATATCTTGAGATTATATTAGAATAGAATAGAAACTCCTACTGGAATTAATTTGAGAAGACTGTTTTATTCTGAGTCCGTGTTACTGAAGTGCTAAATTTGCCCTTTAAAATTATTTAACAGCCCTTTGTTTAACTGAAATTTAAAAACAATAACAAAAATATCACAGTGTGTATGTTATGTTCACTTTAACTCTTCTGTATCTTGGCAGCTTAAATTATTTGGGTTAAATTTAATTTACAATGAGAGATAAAAATCCCCTTGAAATCAGTAACTATTTTGAGCTTCTTCTTTAGACATGCATTTACCCATCTTATGAAAACATTTTTGTCAGAGATGACTATACCATGTCCTAATTATTTGCCACATAAACCTTATTTACATAAATTCAGTTTTATGTTACTAGAGAAGAAAAAAAGCTGAAAACAATACAAGGAAATTTATGGTGAAAAAAGTACTCTAATGTGATGATGATAAAGCTAATACATTGATATTTCCATAATAAAAAAACCCAAAAATATAAGACTTTCCTGTGAGCTCAGTAAAAACTTGAGTATGTGATTTTTGCAAACCTGTTTTGGAACCTTTTTCACTCAGCAGCAAGTATGTTAAAAGACATACTGAAGCTTCACTTGTCTGTCCCAGAACTACAACATATTCCAACAAATATTCTTCTGTATTTTCTTGTAAATATTAGTTGCATTTTAGTTAATTCCAATAGGAAAACAACGTAGCACAACAATAATCAACTAAGAAAGAATAATTTTACTCCTGCAGCATACAAAACCATATGCTCTGTCAAAGAATTATTAGAAATACCCTGTCTGGTAAGAAAAAAAAAAAAAACTACAGCAAAAATAAGGCAATAGCAATGAAAAACAGGGGGTCTCTTGCTTTAAAGACCTACTGTGGGTTGACTCCTGAAAGCCCAAGTTAATATTTACTAACTCTAAGCACATTCAGTAGCTTCAGATTTCTTTTCTTTTAGTGGGGCCACTGCTCCTGTTGTTTGAAGACAGAGCAAAGCTGTGAATAATGCCTAAGAGCAAAACTAAACCAGAAGTAAATGACTTTTTTAATGTGAGACTTTCAACCTCAATTCCATCTCCCCAGAGGCCGTCTTTGACTCCTTATCACATCATGCTCTCACAGGTGTCAGCCGGGGATAAAGATTCTTCCGCGACGAAACTGATGGAGAAACTACTGCAGAGAAAGGTGAGCTTACAAGTCTCTCTTGACATTGGTGAAGGGAACTTAGGGCAGTGTCACTTACACCAGCCAATTTAAATAAATGTGCTGTAGGAGTTTTAACAGTGACTGCAGATAGCAAGGGAAAGCTACAGAGCTGTTAAACCAGTCAGTGAAGGCTACTGCCCAGCTCAAATTGTGCTAAAAATCAATTAATTTTGCGTGTTATGCAACATTTGCTGGACTGAAACACATTTGTTAGTGTTACTGGACACTTTGGAAGACTTCTTATGACCCAGTTAGAAAAAAAATATTAGAAAAGAGCCATTTTACATGGATAAACTGCTCTTCCTCTCTCTACCATTAAGGAGTCTGGGGACCAAGGAAAAAAATCAGACTTGTTACTGTCTTAGTGACTGATGTAAGAGCTGAAAGTGTTAGGGTTACTGGGATTTAAGAAGGAATGTCCCAGGGAAGGAATTAAATTAACCTCTTCCCTGATAGAGGCTGAATATTTACTGATATTTGATTCCTTTACTGGGGAAAGATTTCCAGACTTTTAGTATGTATTTTGGTTAAATTGAAATTTGTTTGACATCCATTGTGATATTGCATAATAACCTAAAGGTTTCACATGAGTTTACAACATGTAGAGCTATTTTTCAAGTAAAAGGTTTATATTTAATACAACACTACTTACCCCCATCCCCATAACCTCTCAGAAGTTAGAACTTTCATAGCTAAATTTGAAATGCTTAAAGTTATGTTCATTGATACAGCATACATTTTGTTCACTTATTATGTCAGTTTATATCTTCATATTTCTGCGGTTGATTGCATATTTTACCGTTCCTATGTTCACGAGACCTTCTCATCTGTGGCTTTTGAAAAGCATTTCCCCACTATTTTCACTCTGACTGATAACATTAGGTGGTTTTGCCCTCTGGCCATGAAATAACCAACAAGGCATTTGAGATGGGTTTATTTAGTGATTCCTATACAGAATACAGAAAAAATTTTTAAAAAAATTATATGATGTCCTATTAGGGCAGTGATTAGATATTTCCTTGTTCCTTCAGTTATGGAAGATAACTTTGTGGATGCAGCTTTCATAACTTATCAAGATTTATGGTAGATCTCAGCGTAATACAAATATGTCCATGCACACCATTCTTTTATCAAAGCAAAAACTCCATACAGATAAAACGCATACCATAAAACTGTAAGTGCAATTGTTAAACAAAATTTTTTATTCTAAAAATGTTCATCAGTCTTACATAAAGTTTCTTTTCAATTGAAAGCTGTTTTTCTGGTGCTAATTTAAATGTAATAGTACTATTTACAGTCACTGAACTTTACTTACTAGAATACAATAGGAAACTCTTACCTCAATCATTGTTAATAATTATGTATTTATCAATTACTCCATTGAATACTTCATGTTTCATTATTTACTACTTCCATTAAATTCACCTAGACTATTGTCATAAGGGAAGGATATCAGGAGAAGCAAGCAATATTTATCCCAGAGCCTTACCTAGTAACTGAACCTGTGAAATGATTGTGTGTGAATTAAGACAGATTCTTGATCTTATTAGCTGTAAACCAAGCCTGCTTTTCACATCTGCTTCTTCTCAATAAAAAGTCTTATGTCCACTTATCAGGGTTGTTAATACACAGTAGAAAACCCTTAATGAAAAAATACACTGCTTTAAATTGGAAAAGTAACACCTCTCTTTTTCATCTTCTTGCAGTACAGAATATGTATTGAAAAATGATAATTCAAGTGGTTTGACATTAAGTCTGTCAACAAAATAAAATATCAAGCTATATTTTCTCATTTAAAAATCCCCCAAACTTGGAATACTTGATTTTGTTCCTCATAAAACAAAGACCCACAGATCCACTTTTGTAGAGAGGCCTTTTTTGTTTGCAACAAATTGTCTCTGTACAGATTTTTCTTAGTTCAGGAACTCCTACATAGCCCAAGATGACATTATATATAGCATAGCATATGGAAAGTTATTATGCTGTTATTATGCATTTGTCATCATATTTATTGATTTGATATAATGATATGATATTTGAAATAAGATCAATAAAAAAGATCCTTTTTATCCTTGCTAGGTCCTTGATATTATTATTTTATAATTACTTTTCTTCCCTAATCTATCCTGTAGAAGTAAAGTCCACAAAGCTTTCACTAATCTAAGTGTGTATAAAAGTCTAAGTCCACATTGAATTGTAAAAGACAAAATGGATCCTAGAATAGAATATCTGTCTCACAACTACAGAGTAAATTAAAGTTATATCTGGTTCTTCAGGAAATAATAGATTTGACACAACGCTAATTCTAGAGATAAATCAGGTTGCTAACACAAATACAAAAGGTTTGTAAGAAATTACTACTGCCTTTTAAATTGAGCTTATATTTAAAGTCATGATGTCAGGAAAAATGCAGAAGGTGGAGGAAACATTGCTGTAAGAACAGTCATCAAAAAAAAGTTACTCCCATATGTCATTATAAAGCTAGCAGCTGTGTTGATGAAATCACAATTCCTTTTGGTGACATCCATATGGAATGCAGAGCTTTGACATTACCCTTCAGTAAAAGCTGTGGTCTGATTTTTTTTTTGCATTAGGCAGTTGTCAATTCTATTTGATATTTTATTCCAAAATAAAAATGCTGTGGAGCATATATCCACAAGAAATTCAGAGTTACATTTGGTGTGAAATATGTTGTGGTGGGCTTGTTCCTGATGTAAAGAAAATTGTCTGAGTCACGAAAATCACAAGACATTCAAGTTGGAAAGGACAAGAGCAGGTTTCTCATCCTCCCTCCTGCTCAAAGCAGGATCAGCTATGAGATCAGATCAGGCTGCTCAGATCTTTGTTCAGTTAGATCTTAAAAACCTCCAAGAATGGAGACTCCAGAGCACCTGTGGACAATCTGCTCCAGTGCTTGCCTGCCCCAAGGATGGCTTCATACAGAAGGTTACTTCAGAAATTAACAGTCTGATGTTTTCATAAACTGACTTCAATTTTCTGCTAATTATCTAAAAGGAATGTTCCTTTACTGCTGTTGTACTCTTCTTGGGGCTTTGATTTTTAAATGCAAAGTCATGACAGCTTTAGATGTACATTGAGAAAATTGTTCTGCATCCTTCATAATTTTCCTGGATCTCACGATTTCTTAATCCTTTAAAGAACTTGACTTAGTGTTTCTCTAAGTCAGGAAGTGGCTCTTTTGCATCACAAGATGAGAAATTTGAAATTATATTACAAAGGTACCCACAGCACAGGGAATTTCACTGAATCTAAACCACACACGTTTTCAGAACTCAGTATCCCAGCCATTGTCACTGACAGACAGGAACAGCATGTCCTTTTCCCACAATGTGAGCCAGTTGTTGGCTGGCCATGAAAATAAGATAGACATTATGATATAGTCAATTCTTATAATCAAGTTGTATAAAGAAAATTACATTCAAGTCTTACTAGACATCCATAATAATTGTTTCTGACTTAATCAAGAAATAGATCATTATATGATATACCCAGTACAAACAATAAGTTGAAAAGCCAGAGATGCTGTTTCTTCCCTTTGAGTGCCTACTGAATTTACAAATACTAAGAAAATTCAAGAGAAAAATAACAAAGAACTGAGAAAATCAGAGAAGACTAAGGAAAAGCTACAGATCCGTGTAATACAGGGTTTAAATATGGGACATAATATGTATCAAAAGAGAATTAAATGAAGAACAAGTAATTGCACCTACAATATTTCACCAAAAATGTCTTGTGCCTATCTTTGTTAGCTACTTCTTGCTGCCATTGTATGGAAACAAGGTGAATAAACACCCTTTATATTTAAGGCGAAGATCTTACTTGATATTATGAAATGGTATGGGGAACAAATAGGTAATAAACAATAGCAAATGAACTGCAACAGGCTGTACCTATTTGGTGGTCAATCATATTTTCTTACCAGTTCCACCCGAGACTACAACTGCAAGAGTGTGCCAGTAGACCCACATGCTTGTAGTGGACATTATTATACATTAGGAAAAAAAATCCTAACAGAAAGATTGATTAGACATTGGAATGGGCTGCCTGGGGAGGTGGTGGAGCCACCCGCCCTGGAGGTGTTTAAAAGAAGACTGGATGTGACACTCAGTTGTCATGGATTAGTTGACAAGGTGACATTCATAGGTTGGACTCCATGATCTCAAAGGTCTTTTCCAACCTAGTTTATTCTGTGATTCTGTGACACAATTGTACAAACAGCAGTAGCAACAGGGTTTTAAAATGTAGATCATACTTCACACTTTCTATTTTATGATACACATAATTCACCTTAACAACAGAGCTTGTCAGGGCTCTGGATGCACTACCAGGAAGGGTTACCTGTGAGGAGTCTCAGTGCTGGCAGGGACTGCTGCACAGATCTCAGGACGCTGCTGGCTGTGGCTGCTGTTAAACCCCATTACCAGATCTCCTATATGGGATACCTGTGACAACTGGTAGGGATCACCAGCCTGTGCTGGGGTGACCTTTGGCTCCTGGCTTGTCCCTGTCCATGGAGCTGTGCTGCTCTCACTTCTCCCTGCCTAAAGTGCAGGTCCAAAATGAGTATGTACTAGCAGGAGGACTGGTGTCCTTCCAGGTCACAGGAGGCCAGGGTGGAGAAGTCCCCCTGCTAGCTGAATACCCAGAGTGAGTTTTTTACCTCTCATCCTAAGCAACTCTAATACTATGATTTGTAAAAACAAATAATTTGGTTTCAGACTGCTCAAATAAAAAGTTCTTCTGAGCATCTTCTAAGAACTCATGTTTCTGTTGAATAGAACTTGAAATGCTGAGGCTTTTGGTCAGTAAAAGCAGTATTTGGTGGTACAAAAACCTAAAAGATCCCACTGCAAAAAGCTAGAAGGTATCCATTTACAAAACACCTGGATGATGGAGTGTTTGTCATTCCTCAGCTCCACCAAGCTTGATTTAAACACGTAACAGGGTTTGAATTCCCTGATAAAAGAGCATTCAAACCTTGACTACATAGCTCTTTCATAAGATCTGCCACTGTTGCTCTTTCAGTGTCACATAGCAGTGGGAAGTTCAGTGGAGAGAGGTCACAAGATGTTTTGTCACACATCTCGGCTGGCTTTGGGGAGACGCCATGGAGAGCCAGCCTGTGCAACATTCCCTTCATCGCTGGCATTGCTGGAGCAGCACCCCGTGAGATCAGAGAATGTTTAAAGGACTATAAATATGGCAAGAATTCAGGGAGTAGGCAGGCTTTTGAGACTGCTTCAGGATAAGGTTGATCATTTAAATGTTACTGAGAAGGTTTGCAAATTAAAGCAAGAATTGCTTTTTGATTGGAGAATCAAGGAATAGCACACAAAATTAATTTCGTCTTTCATTTCAGAGTATCTACTGATCAAATGGCAAAACTGCTATTGTTAAAGTATAGGCATGTCAATAGAAATTTTCTGCATTGGTACTCCATCTTGCTGCTTTGTCAGTAACACCTGCCTCTTTTTAGTCCTTAGCATATCTGTCAGAAACTGCATGGCACACAAATGCCATGAAGGCATCTGAACTCTGCAAGTTATCATGGCATTTTGCCTAAGGCACTGTCTCCCCTTCCTGCAGAGTTTGCTTCCTGGAGCCAGTTTACGTGGATTTAGTGGTCCCAGCCCTGAACTTACTTGCTCAGAAAAAGCTTTCACACTGCTTTGTGTAACAAATATTCTTACCTCTCTGTCAGCTACTGGAAAGCAAGAAGCTTGCCAAGTGCTTTAATATACACTTAAAAGTCAAATTATTTATAAATGAAAATTTATTATTAATTTCTTTTTACACATGATAAACACAACTGGAGGTTTTTAATTTTACACCATTTTATTTCCTCTTTTTCAGTATGGTGCAAATTACACCACTGAATAGATTAAATTCAGGGTGCTGAATGGGTTCCCTGATGACTATATTTTAGAAACCTTTCACTGTGTTTCATTCAGTAAAGAAAACAATACACATTGAGTGTTAAATCATGATATAAAAGCACCTGTAAAACTGACTGCTGAGTTTTTTAAATGGCACTTAAATCCTGATTTATTTCCCTGAATGCATCACTTCTGAGAATCAGATTGAGATAGGTGTCTGGTTACAACTGTAGTTCTTTAACTACAGAAATTTGCATCTTCACTTGTCCAGTGAAGTGTCAGTTTCAATGCTGAAACATCACTCGTCAGTGAAAAGAAATCTGGAAAATGCTATTGCTACTGTAGCATAACAGAACTTGCCTAAGGAGAGATCTATGGAAATAAAAGAATAAATAAATATTCTCTCATAACAGCTGAAAATAATCTTTCACTCAGGCTGAGGTAAAGCTGACAGTATATTTCTCAAATATAAGCTTAAAAAAGGTATAATAATTGTCCCTAACTAAATACTAAGATGGCTGGAAATTCAAAGATGACATCATACTCAGAGAAACCTTAAAATTTTCAGCGAGCCATGGTCTGTTTCTTTTCTCTAAACTCTATTGACCATTTCTGTATTTGCGTGTGTATGTTGCATAAACCAGTTAGTTTCATGTAGTCAAAGCTTGTTTTAGTGTAATAAGGTACTTATGCCTTTAAAAGCTCTCCCCATGACTGCACGCTTAATGCTACTTAATTTTTCAAGACTTTTTCATCTGTTTATTCTGTATATTGTAAAATTATTTGGCTTACAGTGAAGACTTCCTGTTCAGTATGAACTTTGGAGTTGCAGTAAGTTATAATTTAAGATATGGAGATAATCACTGAGGGCCCAAAAAAAAAATCTAAGCCCAAGACAAACTTCAAGGAAACAAAGAAAAGGGGGAAAAATTAAAGGATGGGTTTTAAAGAAAAAGATGGACATACATTTATATTTAATTAATTTATAGTGGAAAGACATAGTCCGTTATGCTTAAAAAATCATACCAAAATTAGATCTTGATCCCTTTTTTTTTTTGAGAATTCTACCCTAGTGATTGAAATTTGCTGCTGAGCCCTGCTCTTATAAGTAGATCTTGAACTGCATACATGGAATGCATTTGTTTGGTACCAGTCATGGAGTCCTGTTTCTGCAAACATGCACAAGCACACTAGTGTTTGGCATACGAACACAGTCTAGCTTGTGATCTTGCCATCTATAGTTCAAAGCTAATAGCTTTTTATTTTGAAGCTCATAATGCATGATGGACTGAGCATCGTTTTGTTGCTGTGATAGCACAGGTATGAGTGTCATACTAGAAATGATTGAAAGCTCTGTTGCTTTCCTCAGGTGCAGACTGTTCAAATCTCTCCAGTCTGAAGGTCAGAAAGCAGACCTCACAGAAAGTTATAACAAGCCTTCTTGCGTTCTCTTCCTGCCTCCTTTTGAGCTCTGCTCTTTATTTTTTCCCCTTCATCCATGGTACTCTCCTGTATCTATGCATCTTTGCCACACAGCTGATTTGACCTTGGTTTTGCTCCCTTGTAAATGAATAATAAAACTGTACTTGAAGCTCAGGACATTTTCTGGATGATAATGGTTTTAGCCTTTCTAGTTATAAAAGAGTTAATAGATCTATTAAAATAACAAAACAAGTTTTACAGAGCTGAAAAATTATAGTTTCTAAATATGAGAAATTCCTGAAAAGAGACCATTTTATCTACAGAACACACTTTCTTAATAGAGAGTAGGCTACAAAACTCTGTCTGTTGGCTGGGCCAATTGATTTAAGCTGAGAGATCAGATATACTCTTTAAAGATTTTCTTCTCCAGTGTATCTAAGAGGAACTACTTGAAAGGATGAACTGAACTCTCACCTGTTTTGAACTATTTTGACTGAAATCTCTCTTGGTTTACATAAAGCAAGTATAACACTTTATTTCTGGCTGCAGAGGCACAGCATTAGTTTCCTGCTCTTTTGATGTAATTTTGTCAAAGTTCTTAAGTTGCAAAAGTGATCTGATGTTCTAAAGGGCAATGTTGAAAGATAGGTGAATTTAAAAAAAAAAACAAAACAATCCAAAACAAACTAAAAATAATCACATCTATGGTTCTTTTCTCCTTCATTCAAATGAACACAAAACCATAAAGACCTACTGCTGAGGCTACTGGCAAATATCTAGATAATCAGTTGTCAAGAAGAGCTCTGCCACACGTTCACATTTCTGACAACTGCAAGGCAAAATTGCTTAGCCCACAATTTAAAATAAAATTGACAAGAGCTTTTGTATTTCAGTACAAAAGAAAGCAACACATTCCAGTGCTGGACTGAATAGTAACCTGACCATAATCCTACTAATGGAGTCAGCGAACATGAGGATTGCTGACAGAGAACAATAGAAAGTTTTTTTGTTTTTTTTTTTCAAGGCATGAATAAAGTCAGAATGCAGTCTTCAACCCTGCAATAAAATGCTTTCAAGATCATGTGTATTCTTAAGTGTAAGTAGAGTTTTCACTGATAATCAAACACTGTGTGTATTATTTCAATGTACAATTTCTGCATTTAAATGCTGGCATACACTGATGCACAGAGCCACAGATGCATAGTGGCTGTTAAGCAAAATACCAGGAAAGGGAAACCTGAATGCTGCGCTGTATATCACCTATCTGATCTTTGCCAAAGGAGTCAGAATGATGCCTTAAACTGCCTTCAGTTCCTAATGATACATTCATGTCTTGGATTTCTGTACACACGCTTGTGCTAGAGGGTAGTGGGGAGTCCAGCAGAATCTGCAAATTGGGACTCCAGGAGCTATGAGAGTTTGAGATGCTCTCCACAACAGCTAATCCTGTGACAGCCATGAGCTTTATAAAGCCACAGATTTCTGCACCCGTCCAAAGCTTGACAAAGTGTTACAACAAAGCAGACACAGAGAACTTAAAGATATCCCATTTCCATGAATTTTGGGAGAACTTTTTAATCTGTAAAAAAATAAATGATGGTGGACAAAAACCATACGGCCTAAATATAAGGCCTGAAAGGATATAGTCCAATGTTTATGAAACAGATCAGGCTAGTAGAAGCAATTAGTAGAAGAAATTAGTTTAAAGACAGAAATTTTGTTAATAAATCACAAACAAGCTGTAATAAATAAGAAATATGGTTTTTAGTGTCTGACAAACCAGAAAGAGAAACACAGCCTATCTCACAGTCCCACATTTTAAACTATGCATGCTATGATTATAGTAATAAACAACAGATACTGTGTCTGTACATAGGAAAACAAAGAATGGTTCTTTTTTAGGAACTATCTGTAGGAAGAACATACAATTTAGTCAACAAGCGAGCTGGAATAACCTATTGTATTCTTTCCAACGACTATAGTTTAGTATTTAGCAGAAGGAATGTTTTTGTTCTTTCCTTGTGCTTTTTCTCTTCTGTCTATCCTCCTTCTCTTTCTGGCATAGCATGGATTTTTAGTTCTGTTCTTGCACCTGGTCTGACAAACAGTACCCTCACTATTTTAACATGTTCGAATGCTCAGCACTTTCCTTCAGACAGCTGCAAGTGCTGTGCTCTCTGACCAAGAAGGCAAGTCTCTGACCTCCCACTAATGAACATGGGCAATCAGACAGCCTATGACACTCCAAGTAACAATTTCCTCTAATGTCCATAATGAAAAACTGTACAGCAATCCTAGTCCAGCAATCTTGTCCTGAAATTCCCCTATCAACTCATGACTTCATAATAAGTATAGGGTAGCTACTGAATTAATTTGTGAAAATGTATTATGTTTTCTTTCTTTCAGAAAACCTGAAACTGTTAGTGTAAGAAATAGATGAAGTTCTACCAAAGTGTGTTAAATGATGGATGGCTTTTGAAGATGAGCAAATGTTAGTTTGGTAACAACAGGAAAGATATCCTTATTCTAAGTTTCATTGTAACAAATAGTTTTCCTGTTCTACACAGCATGTACACTGTCAAAGAAGAAAAACATGGGATAAACATTTTTGTATTTTGGGCCTGGATGTCTCTGTGTACTGTGACAACTTCTATTAATCTCACAGACAGGTTCACCAAGGAAAACAATTGCTCAGAATAGAAAAGGTAGAAAAAAGTAAAATCTCTAAATTAATATAGGATCCAAAGTGCATGTTGTCCCAAGCTTGATTTTAACTGAATACACTTTTTTTTTGCATTTAACGTTTCCTGAGATTGTTAACATACCACACAAAAATTCTCATTTTAGTGATTTTACTTCTTTGTGGAATTCTTTTCAAAGCTTTTTGTTCACAGCTACTCTGTTAGTATTGATGATTCAGATTTGCTAAGTATTGAAAAGCAATGTAAACTTTTAATAAGCAATCTGCAATGGAACCTGGAAACTTCAGAAACTCAGATGAAAATATAGGAGGTTTTGTTGAAAGCGAGCATATCATAAGGTAAAGAAATGTTCCTTTGATAGTGTGTTTTACACTTCAATTGTTATGATGCAACTGGAAGTATAAGAAAATTTAAATTCAGTGTGAAGGAAACAAAAATCTGTTCATAAATTAAATGTAAATTATTTTGAAATGTATGTTCATAGGAAATTAATAGAATCTGAATAGAATGTGCAGTAAGTCACAAAACATACATTATGTTATTTCCTTCCCTTCAGCAAATACAGGAAAGGTGATCATCTGCTGACAGAAAGTGAGAGCAACATTTCTTGCTTTTTCATGTAGTAATTATAGCCCTTAAGTGCTAGAGATCTTAAGAAGGTTGCAAATAATTTATGGGTTTTCCTGGATGCATTTTTAAAAAGAAGATTCTTTTCTTTTATTAATGTTCTTTTATTTTTAAAGTGTATTTGTTGCAGATGACAAAACTTCTAAACAAAGGGCACATCTACCCAAAATAGCAAGTTGGATCTGATATATGTTTAAATTGTCAGTTCCTTAGTATCCTTCAGAAATTTAACTACATAATGAAACCAGCAGGCTTTTTGGACCTCAAAATCCCACAATTACCGCAGTTACTTTTGAGAAGTGTTATTAAGGCTTTACTGTCACAATGTATTTGCACTATAAATTGATCCCAGATTTATCCCAAAAGGCATATTTGCAGCATTTTGTAACATGTTGAGAATAAAGCTAATTTGGATCAGCATAAAGGGAACATATCACAGACAAGGTAACTTACTGGAAACAGTAATCAATGAATGGAATATAAGAGGAGCTTCATCAAACATCCAGGTTCACCCACAGCTGATTGATTATGTAGAGAGAGGAAATCTGTCATCTGAAAAGAGTGATGTAGGATCTTAAATTTAAGAGTAAATTTTTTAGATTAAAAGTTGCTGCAGCTTTCTGGGACTAAATATTGTGCTTGATGTAGTAGTCAAATACACCTTTGCACAAAAGGATAATTCTAATACGTAACAAAAACAGCTCATGGTGCCTAAGCTTTTAGCTGTGACTTAGAAAGTCTTACTTTCTTACTTTCTAAACTTCCCTTTTTTTTTTTTTTATTTGGAGAGGAGAAGTTCAAATTTTGAATCAAATTATCCTTAAAAGAAATATGGGAGCTTTAGAGCCTCTGTTTCAAAAGCAAAGTTTCAGAAATTCAGGTCTTGAGAACACACTGGCATTCTGACAGGATCAAGTCTTTAGAGGTACATTTGTCCCTTCTCTGCCTGAAGAGACTTTATTCATTATGCTCAAAAATGTTATTATGCTCAATTAAACTATTTATTCATTATGAAATATATAGTTTAAGCAAGGTATCAAGTTATGGTTACTATAGATATCGTATGGTTTCCAGCTGTAAAAGTGGACCGATGCACAGAGGGAAAGTAACAGAGAGATGAAAGATGAGAAGAATGTTTGATGGCAAACGGACCTGGTTGATAATGGCTTATGAATGCCCTTCTATTGCTGAAGCATGATGTAGCACTGAAAGCATGTTGATGTAATATACAAAAGTTAGAAAGAACAGAGGAAAGACTCTACTAGAGGGTTCCCTCAGGCTACCAGCACTGGAAGACGCTCGAGTGAAATTGCTAAATATCTTGATGAAGATTTTTAGGTAGCTCTCTAACTTATATTAATACTCCACATCTACCTGATAATTCTGCAGAGAGGTGCATTTTTTGCAAGGTGACTACTATATTTTTCTGTCGCCAAGCCACTTGGGAGATGGATTTCTCAGAAAAAAAATATAGTGGCCATTTTTTCAGATATGTAGAGTGTTGAACCACTGTCTGTGCTATGCTTCTTCCTTCTTTTGTCATTACCCCAGCAATTTTAAGAAGTCAGATACACAGTGATGTCACGTGGGCCTCTGGGAGTTGGACAGCCTTATAAAATCAGGTTTCATGCTATCTGTCTTCAGGAGATTCACGTAATTTCCTGATGTACAGGTAAAAGTTTACCAGGGCAAAAATAGTATTGCTTCGGATTTGCAGCTGTTCTATTGCTGGCAAATTTTGGCTCTAGAAATAAAGTTCTTGACATTGCAATATACAATCACTGATCTGCCAATCTAACTGTGCTTAACATCTTAGAATGACAATGTGCACTACCTTTTGTAAATGTTACTATTTATATGTAGAACTGGAAGGAATATGTGTTTTGGATGGTTTCTACAGTTTAGCCCAGGAACATCTCTTCTATAGTGCCAGATGCTGATGTTATACACACTAAAATGTGAATTAGACCCTAAACTTAGTTTTGTTGGTGGATTTATGCTACAAAAATAACATACAGGACAAATAACATTTTCTTGCAAAAAAAAATATTAACATAAAATGCATGTGAAAAATAAAAGTAGAAGAAAAAAATATTATGAAACTCTGATTTACCACTAAGCCCATATGAAAAGAAATTCTGGTAAAGTACATGCAACTATGTTGTAATGAATAATCAGCTCATAAAATTTCTGAATTAATTAGCTTTTGTTCTTTAGTCTGTATTTGCCACCGAGTATTCCTCTTTTTTATTTGTTCCTGACCTCTAATAGGCTGCCAGTTTTTCACATTAAAAAAATGTCTGCTTATGGATTTCTAATACATTAAGTAAAGTGAAGTAATTATCAGCTGTGGTACATGCCCCATCAAAATCGGTATGACAGTACATTTGGTTGGGTTTGGATATACAACATAGCAGAAAAATGGGATATTGGCTAATATGTATTTTGACTAAACAGAGTTTAGTCAACTAAACATGTTGTAATTAAATCTACAGATTTTTATTAAAAAAAAAAAAATCCACCTTTCTAAACTATGTGGCTTCCATTTATGAGATACTGAAATATAGATCCTGTAAATAAGGAAAACCAAAATCAAGTGTAATTCAGCTTTTACATAAAAATATTTAGCTAAATTCAGTTTTAAATGATGAATGAAAAGAGAAAAGTTGCTGACCTATCATAAACATTATGATCCTATTTAACTTAGTAAACAATGACATTCTAAATAATTACAGGATTTTCAGACTCTTGGCACGATAGAAAAAATATTTCTGTAGAAAAAAAACCCTGCATGTAGAAACCACCCTCAAGCAAAGGATGTACTAATATTATGAAACAAAATTACTCTACATTGTACCTGCTGTACTTTAGAAGAAATTAAGGGTGGCAGGTATAATAGCAACAAACTACTTTAGTGGTTGGAGTACACAACAAGAGATGGATTCTTGACACAGTCAATAGGCAGGTATATTTATATCAGAGACTCAATTTCTCATATTTAAGTAGGTCAATATTATCTTTTCAAAACAGTTACAGATCACACAGTCAAATACCACAATATTGTCAGAGGATTAACTACAATCACCATAGCATCAGCGTAAAGTGTGATAAAACAGCTCTGATATCTATCACTGGAAAATACAATAAAGGCTGTGAATAGCAATTATTATCACTAGCAACTCCAGAATGAAAATTTGGCTAAGCTTTTAAGCTGGACAATTTCTGCTATGAACTCCTAGAGGTGAGCACAGCTGCTCTTCAGCCTCATAGGAAACTAAATATATTTGGAAGCACAGGGTGGGTGCAGTACCGTAGGGGGTAGTGTTTGCTTCTGATTCAGTGAAGGAATTTAATCCCTTAGCCAATGAAATTCTCCAGTTTCTTTGCCTTCTTGTTGGTCATTCAGACAGTAGTTTGTAGCTCATGACAGAGACTTTGCCATTTTAATAATGTCTCTTGACATCTTGTTATCTCTGGTTTTATCTGCTCTTCCCAACTCACTCTTTATTCCACCATCTTCATTCTATCCACTCTGATCATCTCATACTGTATCAGGCCATTTCACCATGCTAGCTTCATAGCAAATCATAATCATTTTGTCAGATCATATTCAAGAGTAGGAAAAACCACAGGATGAAGCAAGTACTGGACTTGGGAATGGGAAGGAATGTACAACTGCTGGTGGGAGAGAAAGAGGAAACAGGATGTAGATTAGCTTGGGCTACTGTGGGACACCAGCCACAAACAAAGAAACTAAGCTTTCCAATGTTAGTTTTCTAAGATTTTGTATATTCTGCTGAATATAAAATTGAAAGTATTTCCAAGAACTATACATTATTTAAAACTGATTTCTTAATAAATTATAGATTTTCATACAAAGATTCAAATGCAACACCACAATTCATGTCTTGTTTCAATGATTCCAGTTAACTTAAGAAAGAATACATAGGTCCAGATTTTAAATAATCATTTTTGTCTCCAAAAATAAATTGTCAGAACATGTACAAATATGTGCTACACTTTGCCTTTACCCAAACTAGGAGCACTCTAAATGTCCACAGAGCCACATTCACTGTCCACCCTCAGATGCCTATTTAAAATCATTTGCCATGATGATAAAAACCCATGAAAACCTCATATACCTCATAGCCATCTTCTAAGTGTCTGTTTTCCCAGCCTGCTGTTTTCATACTGATGAAAATATACTGGTTTCATACTGGTTTGATGTTCTCCTGTGCTTCCCCTGTCCATGTGTTTTCTTCCCCTGTTAATGGCAGAATTGCCCTCTAGATTGTGAAGTGTTTTCAGTAAGGACTATCCCTTTGCATGTTTGCACTGTGGGGACCAAGGAGTCCAGGGATCTACAAAACTCTGCAGAGGAGACCACTTGACTTCATGGGACATAAGGCCTGGATATGGCACTTTCTTCTCTCCCTATGCTTGAAACATTCTGCAGAAAGGAGTCAATCAGCATGAAGAAGGATTTCTAGCCACTGATGGCATCAGATTATTTGTTACTATTAATCAAACCACCTTTGTTCCGATTCTGTTCATTCCAGCCTTTTTCTGTTTTATAGCATACTATATCTCAGTTACAGACATAGCTTTTTTCCTATTTCCTGCTCTATTTTCTTCTTTCCCTCATTCTTCTATATGGATTTTTCATTTTTTTAATGAAATATTCCCTAAAAATATTTAAGTTCTTCGTAAGGCCTTGCACCTTTGGCTTTATGGGCAATGTAGATCTCCACTGCAAAGGAGCACATACTTATTTATAGGGCGCTAAAGAAGTGCAGTGACAGAAGCAGAAGGAATTTTTATAGTCTTGGTGAGGCAAGTTCTTGAATATATGTATTGATCCTCTGTCTTCCTAAAAAAAAGAAAAAAGGGTGAAAAACTGGCAGAGGTATAGCAAAGAATCACAAGGTCTGAGAAAACACCACACAGTTGTGAGTACTCCAAAGTGCAACACTTCCAAAGTGTTTCGGCTATTTAGAAAGAAGGCTGGAAAGTAACTTCTACAAAAGTAACAGTACAAAAATATCTTCATGGGAAGAAAATACCATCTACTAAAAATTTCTTTGATCCTATGAAAGGGTATATCATTAAAACAAAATGCTGAGCACCAAAGTCAAATTCAAATGCAAACTCAAAACTCAATTGAGATTAGGCATGCAATTTCAACAGTAAGAACATCTGGCTACTAGAAGAAAAGCAAACCAAACAAGGCTTCAAATAAGGTGTGGTTGCTTTTGTGGAAGTTAAAATTCAGTCAACATTTGAGCTCTCCTTTTTTCAATAAGAGGCACATTTTATTCAAACACACCTTAGCGGGCACCAACATCAGTGCTGATGGTCTGCTTATCTTTTAGGTTTTGAAATCTATGTATCTCCTGATATTCAGCCACTCCACGGACTCATTTCTACCAATCTTGTTCTCTCTGTGTTCTCCTGATTCCAAAGTTATTGTGCAATGGCTGGCTGTTTATTATAGAAGATTCTTTTGAAGTACTGAGTTAAAATATAATTAACTCTTCTGCAGCCTCAAAACCTTCACTCAAATTTGCAGCAAAGCAGAAAGACTACTTACCTCTTATTGCTTAGTTTCTTTAGAACTTACTAAGCTTTGATACTTTAGATAGTTTGTAACTTGCTAAGTTTTTGGGGACTGGATCATTAGCAAAAATAGGCTCCCTTCATCTCACTGAATATAATAACTACAAATTTTGCAATGCAATTCAAGAAAACAGAGAAATACGACTCTAGGATATTTCAGGACATTTGGTGCATCCCTCCCACAGCAAAAAAAATGCAGATTGTGACTGCATTAATGAAACAAACAGAGCTAGAGCATGGCCAAGCACTGCTCCAGTACTTCCCGTACTGTTTAATTATTAGCAGGTTTCCAAGCACAAGTGCTGAGCCACTAGAGAACAGGCTCAGGATATTTTATTTGCTAATAGAGACATAGCCATAGAATCTAAGGCTATAAATACATGACAATTTCCTCCCCTAAGAACTGGATTAAAGCATCTCTTTAATAAATCTAACCAGTCCTATCTTAAAGGCCATTGTAGAATCCTGAATATGATACATAAATTGTTCCAGGGCATAATAACTACACTTGCAATTGGAACTTTAGGTTGAGTTGGAAGCTAGCAACTTTCAGTCTTTGGGAACTGTATTACCCTCTGTTGGAAAAATTAGGAGCTACCAAGAGCTTACATAATTTTTGTCATGAGTAGCTGTCTATGTCAAATGACTAAGTTCTTCCTCAGTAGCTTCTCTAGTATATAAAGGACCAAACTGAAAACTGTAAATTTCATGTTTCATGACATTTTTTTCCTAATTCTTTGAAACCTGTCCAATATTTCATGTTCTCCTCGAACTGTGAATATCAGCTTTAAACACATCTTTAGCACTATCACAATGATTTTGATGACGTTCTATTTCCTCTTGATAGTCCTTCTCTTACAAACATTGGATTATCCCATTTGACCATACACAGCACTGAAAATTCCTGTTGAGGCAGTGATCTTCAATGACCTTTGTTTCCAAGTTCACTATACTGTATCTACCTATATTAAAAAAAATAGATTTCTCTACCATATGGTTGTTAAGGGAACTTCTGATTTGCTTTAATTTTTTCATACCCAACATTCTTACCCACAAAGGTTTTGTAACATTACTTGTATGATCAGTCACAACATAGATGAACACAAAGCCAGAGAATAACTCCTTCTGAGAGATCCCTTCACTTGGGTCCATTGGTATCTTGCCAGAAATGAGTGCATTTTGATACCTGCTTTTGAGTCTGTCCCTAATACACTTAGTATATTGATTAATTCCATGTATTACATTTCAGTGTCATACATTGTCAAAACAAATCAGTGGAAAGATCCACATAAACCATGTCAACATGCATCATTAAATGGCCTGTTATAACAATCTTATATTAATTGGTAGAGTTTACCTCTTTTATTTTTTATTTTTCATTTGTCAAAACCAGCTTTCCATGGAACTAGAATATTTTGTATTATTTTGGATATGCTACTTGTAAATCCGTAGTAACAGGTGCATTAAAATTGTGGTTAAGATTAATTCTGTTGATTTTTAATAGGTAAAAAAAATATATACATATTCTTCCCTAACTCAAATTAATTATTATTAGATTGAATATTTGTGAATGTTTTCTGTGATTCAAGGGAAAGATTCAAAGTTTGGAGGTCTTTTTATAGGACAGATTAAAACATCACAGAACAAAACTGTGGCATAATATGCTACCTTGGGTATCTCTAGCTTCAACTACTTAAAACTTCATAAATATGGTATTCAAAATATATGTGAATATCTATTAAAATATTCCAGAAAAGCTGTGTGATTAATTAGCAATATGAAGTATTTCTATATCCTTTATCCCTATTTCTCCCTACTTATCTTAAAACTTGTGAAAAAAACCAAAAAATTACAGAATTATCTTGCATTTATGGCCAAATACATGCTCTACCCTTACTCCCACCAGTGTCACATCATCCAGCCCTTTGCTACTTGTCAGGTGTTTCACTTGCCCTCAGTCCTTTCCCTGATGCTGTAAAGTGCTGTATGATAGGAGATGTGTATATACAGAGAGATACATGTACACACAGTCGTCCTAAAACACCCCATGCCTGTATGTACTTGCCATCACAAGAAAGACTTTTATAAATTTGGATTGCTTACTTAAACTTATTCGTGCAAATATGTTACAAGTTCATGATTCTTAAACTGGTGAACGAGTCATAGTCATGATGCCCCTGGGATTTTAATGTTTGTATTTAGAGCTTGGTATCAGCAAGCTTAACACATATCAGCATGTCTTCTGTAGTTGAAGCAATCACAGCAAAACTAGAATGTTAATTTGGTAATTGGTTATGTCTTTTGCCTAATATCTGTGATTAAATTCAAAGGATGGAGAGAAGGCTTTATTTTACAGAGGCCAAAGTTCAATAAGAATATAATAAAACATTGTCAAAGAAAACTTTTCAAAATGAAATTTCTAGTAAAATCTCACTTCTTTAATTAATGTTCTAACATAGCAAAGCATTGTTAGAGAACTAAGCTCCCATGATGTCGAAGAATTATGAGAATACATTGGATTAGTTAAAATTTCAATCAAGATAACATCATTTATTTGATGCTTATTTAAGTATACACACTCAAAACATTTGATACCTAAATCTGTAATGAAGAACATGTGATTCTCTGCACTTCTATTCTTAGTGATTAATTTGTAAGCTGTGTAGAAAGAAAATTAAGAGAATGTGTTGTCACGTACCATGTTTTTTTAATGGAATGAAGTTTTTATTTGATATTACAGCATTCTTTTCAGTGCAAGGTTTTGGTGAGATTTCTTGAGTGACCACACAGCCCTGAAGGTATATCAGCTAAAACAAAGTTTCTAAACCTGTAACTCCACATGCAGAACTGGTTTATCAGCTGTCAGAATGGAACCAAAACTCAGTTTCTCTACTATTTTTCTTCTCAGTAGAATTTTGTGGCCTAGTTCTTGTGTCTGTAATTTCTTTTGCCATTGAAAAAGTCTGCAGAAAGAAAGCTATTTAAAGAAGCTTCAAAATATATTTACCAGACCTTATAACATGGCATCATTTTAACATATATGTACTCTTACATTGCATGTCATGTTAACATGTGTTAGAAAACTCCTTATAGGAGAAGACAGTAAATTACATTCTCTACTCACATTTCCTTCACAGGAAAATGTGAGATGTTTCTGCCTTTCCAGATGTTCCTGTTGTTTCAACAACAAAGAATATAAATAAATAAATAAATACAATAATTGCAGAAGGCCAGTTCCTAACAATAGCAAAAGTCATCTGTTTGCATCACAAACGAGGTTTGGCACAGAGAAATGAAAAGAGAAAACTGAGTGTCACTGAAGTCAATAGCAAAACCTATGCTAATTTCAATATTCGAGAGTTCGAATTAAGAGTTTAAAAGTAAATAGGCATCTATAATTAAAGCTGACACTAGACAAGTTGATTTTTTCAAGGAAGCCTTAAGGAACTGCTCTTGAAAACTGAAAAAGAAAACAAGTTTTTAAAATTACCTTCCATATATTGTCAAGTACAGGTTCTCACAGTACTGCATTTATTCTTTCGTGATATGGTTTCTGAAAACCTGTGAAACCGGTATCTGCAAAAAATCTGTGTGTTAAGGTAAGCCTGAAGAGGACATGTTCAGAATCTTGCAAATGAGATGACTAATATACATGAAACCATCGGACTCAATATCCTGAGGCATGAGCATACTGTCACCACTGACTGGTGACTCAGAAGTGCAAATGCTTCCTTCAATCTAAAAAACATTAATGTGGGAGAAAGACAGATGTTAGTAAGGATAACAGGACTTACTCTGCAAGGATGAAAATTATTTTCTCTTCCTGCATGTAATCAGTAGTACAGGGAAAAAAAAGAAAAAGCATAAATGCTTCTGATTAAGTAAATTTCTGTGTTTGTTACTCCTCCTATTGTATCTGATTTGTATTGCTGTAAACTATCCTCTCCATGCTGTTACAGAGCTAAAAGCTGAACCAACCCATTTTCCATTATCTGTTTGGATATGGACTTTATTTACCTAGAGACTGAAGCAAAGAAGCTCCTTTACAACTAGAAGGTAGTTTAACTAAACATGTATCTTTTTGTACCTTGCCTACATTGCTTTAAATTGTTTAATCTGATACTTATCTTCAGTTTTTAATCACTTAGACTTATTTTCTCCAACATGAACAAAGCATGTTTGATCTCCAGGGGCCATTATTACAACTGCTAAATAAAGGAGCACAAGGTAATTTTGTAATACTTTTTCAGATCAAAATACAATTTGGCCAGTAAGAATGTCTCTTCCTTTGATATATGATGCACATTTCCAATTTTTACTACATTTACAAAGCTTACTGTCTATTTGTGTCTGTGTTCAAAGAAAACTGCTGACTGAGATCTACCAGGAGTTTATTTTGTTGCCACTGATTTTATCTTCCTCCTGCCTTTTTCACAATTAGTACTGCATATTTTGAGATTAAATCTGTCTGGAATATGCTCTATTCTGTTGAACAATCTGCAAACAACAGAGAATAGTAGCATGATACTGTCAGCACTTGGAATGTAGTAGGCTGATAATTTTCCTCATAGAAGGCTCACAGGGATGCAGAAGAAATATGACATTTTCTTGAAATAAGTTAATATAAAGATCTGAAAGGTAGATTTTAAGATAATTGCTGAGGGGCAGATTGGCCACATGCAAAGACTTTATACAAAGTGTGTGCAAAACTACACATACTGGAGTGTTTCTTGGGAAGAATAAATATTTCATGGTCATTCTAGTTACCAATCTTTATGAAATACAGCAAATGGGAAACATCTGAACTTTCAATCAGTATAGAAAAACAAATACATTTTCAAAAATTTCTGAAGTGCACCTGGAGTTTGAATATCTGAAAATATAATTTCCTTCAATTTTATCAGCTACTTCAATAAAAGAGGTCTTTGCAAACAGTGCCTATCATAATTTCTTGCAATTTCTCTCAAGTCTAATTAAAAAAAAGTCACTTTGACAGCTCATTCCACCAGATGGAACTGTTCATAATTCATTTGTAAGTGTTCTTATTCAGACATTAGCACATATATTATACACAGCATGCACAGTATATATACGCTGAGAGTCTATCACCAAGACAAAATAACAGAGCTACTAAGCACCCTAAATTTTTCTAGACAGGTTTAATTAAAAAAAAAAAAAAAAGGAAGACCAGATTCTAGTGATAAATTAATTTATGGTAGAATAATCAATGAGTCCTATTTGGTTAACTGTTTAGTTTTTTGTCCTCACAAGACTGACTACTCCTTAGTGTCCAAGATTTTGCTTCCTAGATGTTTCAAAATTGAATGTTCTTTAAGAAGGTGATGCACAAATACTAAGAATTGGTAATAGGCATTTTGGAACAGGAAATTATTGATTAATGCCACGAAAAGCAAAGAGTATTTCATAACAATCAACACACATACATTCTTCCTGTGATACACAGCAGCTTCTTGACTATTTTCTATTTTTCTGTGGAAACTTACATCTTTACTGTGAAATTATGCAGTGTACTTTACACAAGCGAAATGCTGAGATTAAAAGCCAAATGCTTAATGAAGATTAAGTGAAAAATAATATCTGAGTATACAGAACTAATTAATAAAGGTGATTTCTTGCACAATGGACGGGGTAAGAAAAGAATCTCCACCATGAAAAGGGACAGAGCTACCAGCTCATCCTGGGACTCTGTGTGTAGGATGACAGAAATATAATTCTCTCAAACAGACTCATCCTCTGTTTTCTGTGGATAGACCTTTTGCTGAAGATGGACCTCCTAAGTGAGGGAGCTTCAAATAATTTTTTAGCAGTTCCTTTGCCAGAGGCATGAAAGCTCTGCTTGGACAAAGTAGAAAACCAAGACATTTTGATCTGCAATCTTTTTTTTTAAACTATTTCTTAACTGTTAACAAATACAGGAAAAAAATGCAGACATCAAATTATTATGATTTCATTGGTAATAACTGCATGTAACAAGTCTCAAATACACACTAGCTTGTTTGAGAAAGTGGCTTGAAAGATGCAATGTACACAACATGCATTGAAACAATACAGTCTTTGATTCTACAGAGCACTTATGGAGATTGGGTATACAATGAAAGCAATGTTCAGCTAGAAGCTAAGACTTCTTATATGTACTGTTTTATGTACATTCCTTGGGAAATGGTGGCATTTTCCTAAACATTTTCCTGGACTTTATTAATATTTAAAAATGTTACAAAAATAAATAATATATATGTTATATAGCATCTGTAATAATACATAAAATAAATCATGGCATATATTATACCATGATATAGAAAAATACTATAAAAAGTATTAAGCATCTATTTTAAGGGGCACAATTATTTTACTTAAATATTGTTAATATTTAGTATTCAGAATTTATTTCACTAAAGTCTATTCACTATAGAAACAACACTTTAGTATCATTTTATTTGTATAAAGCTGTGAATGACAGCATGATGAACAAGCTCCATCTCCCAAAAATAAAACAAAGCTCAAGAAGTGGATGAAAGTGAAACAAATATCAATGGCTGTCTGCTTTTGTAGATCACTCTATTTAGGTGCTTATTGCTATAAACTGACTGTGTCTAACTTGAGAAGGAATATTTCACATTGACATGCTTGTAAATGTATCCTCAACCAGCACAGATGGCATAAAATGCTTAATGTTGTTTTCACACGACATGTCACGCTGTGGGAAGATATGGCTGGAATAAATACATTTTATTTTGTCTTCTGACATTTTTCCATATGATTTAATTATTTGGAGAATAGTTTACAAGAGAACTTCAGTATACAGGGGGTTTATTATATACTCACAAGTGACTTCAATACTTTGTCAAAAATGAAAATATATTTGTATGACCTGTAAACAAGATAACATTAGGTGGCACTTGGTTTAGCTTATGTATTTTGCCCAAAGAGCAGGTGATTGTGAGCTTACTCTCCCCTTCATCTACATATTCTGAACAGTCTACATAAGAAGCAATTATTCAGATATCAAAGTATAAATTCAGAAACTTTTTCTTTCATTGCCAGAGAAAGTAAAGATTGATTCTACCCTATTTTTACTACGTCTTTTGACAACAGAAGAAAGAAACTAACAATAGTTACATGCAGAAGCAGAAAGAAAAAAGGACAGATTCTGTGTCAGCTCTGTGCAGGTGCAGAGGAATCAAGTACAATAACCTTTTACATGCAGTAGTCAAGAAATAGCACTGCACAGATACGATTTTTCCTATTGCAGAACAAAGAGCCTGAGTTCATGCGTCACTGAATGTGAGGCAGCAGCTTCCCATCAGGGACTGGCTCTTGGGGAACCCACAGGCAGAACAATGCAAACTGTAATTAGAATACTTTTCTCTCCCATTCTGGGAATAAACAATCTTTTCATTGTTCGTGTTTACACAAATAACAAAATGCTCAGCTGTATTTTAGTACCTAAAGACGATACAGTAGCAGTCTTGTTATAAATAATATATATGCCAATGTAATTTAGGACTTCTAATTAATGTAGAAATTATTTAAGCATTTTCAGTCTCTTGAATTGCTCAAGCATGCATTTTCTGCATACCATAGGACTTAGATTCTGTAATGCCTTTTCTGCTTAAATATTTTCAATTAAATATTAAGTATGACCACTTTTAAAAGTGGTCATACTTTTAACTTCCTTTTTCAAAGCTTTCTAACTTTATATTAGCTAATAATCTGGGGAAGTAGTAAAAAATAAAAAAATAAAAAAAAATCTGCTTGTCTGACCTCAAGTAATAGCTACAGAATTTTCTCAATTTTATTTTGGTCCAATAAAAAAAATAGCAGTAGCATTTTTATTCCTTACAATTATAATTACTTTATAGTAATGTATTCACATTTTAAGCTAGACCTCTCCAGTTATGTTTCTTCCTTACAAGCCCTACCTACCGTTAAATTCATTATTTACTTAAAGAGACAAAACACAAGGGGAAATTTAATATGTAATATCAATGCATAGCCAATTTATAAATGGATGCTATATTTCAGAAGTAAAAAACAAAGCTATTAATATTTTATTGCTACTCTCGATTATGCCTCTAGCATACTGTACAAGGCGCTTCACTAGCAGGGGATGAGCTAGGAGATCTAGTACACTTCATCTGAGTTTTATGATTCCCTTTAGATCATTGTGTTTGGAATGCATGCTATCATAACAACAACATGTATCAGTATGATGACTAACACCATCTAATATTAGAAGACTAATAAAAAACTAATTGCAAATACACACCATGGTCAATTTGATGCAAAAGAAAATCAGCTCATTATTTGGATGTTGACCATTCCATTGAACAAGAAATGAAACCAATAAAGAGTGTGCTTTTAAAATCTATACCACATATGACAAAGTAAAACAAAGATTCATATACAGGCAAATATTTAAACTATTTTGGTTACCTACAGCACATGTGCTTCTTCATGAGAAGGCATCCAACCACACTATAGGTACTAGTTTATGTTCTTCAACATTATTATCTTTATTTTAGAATGCATTTGACAAAATGGCTGAAGATATTAAAAGGCCATAGGATGGAGTCTTTCTGGAACATAAGTCATAAAATCAAATGGATTTTTATTTCCTGTTACAATACATCCTTTACCATATATTATAAAACTGCAATGTAGAGACACCTTTGAGAGAGCTTCCTCACAAATCTGACTTCTAAAATTATGAGTATTTTTGAATCCATTAATTCCTAGTTCAGCTGATTTAAGTGACAGATAGCCTTAAAACATGAAAAAAGGGAAAAATATTTTCTCTCTTAAAATATTTATTCCCTTTTTAGTTTTTGAGCAAAAGACAATTTGTAGCTCTCATGAAGTTAAATTTGGATTATAGAACTTTATAAAAAGAATTCTATTCTCTGGACAAAGGTTGTAGACTTTGGGGATGTAAAATCAGGTGTCTAATCCTATGTTTCAGTAACAGAAAATAGAACTTGATTGTCAAAGAATGGAAGCAACTCCTCTAGAAAGAGGCCCATGGCTTATTTTCTGAGCTCATCTTCAGTCAACACAGGGCTTGGAGGCAAACCAGCTATATATGGGAGAAAGAGCATTTTAGTATATAATACTGAATTTCATACAGTATCTCAGACAAGCTATTGTGACCATGTACAAGGAAGTTTATGTGCCTCCTGAAACAGTTTGAGTGTAAAATTGGCTTCAAGACTAGTGATACACAACTCTGAATCTCAACCAATCTCTGAATCTCAACCATGACTAGTATGAAATAAAGCTAAAATAGCTTTTAGCCTATCATTTTTTAATTTAACAGCAAAAAGAAAGTAAATTTTTTTATGCTCATAGTCACATAAGGTTGCCTTGCAATTAAAAAAAATTATATGATATTAAGTCTTGAAATCATCTTAAAGCTGCATTCTCCTTCTGGGCAAAAAAAAAAAAAATCAAAGATCACTTTCCCTTTCACTTTTTATCTCTTAAAAACCAGATCTGGATCTTCTTAAAAAGATGTCATTGCAATAAAAAATTGGGAAGATTATTATCTCCATTTTATACATTTTAAACGATATGAAACAAATTTAACTAAGGACTAGACATTCAACTTCAGAAATTTGAAAGAGATGGTGGCAGCTTCTCCTGTTCCTATAAAAAAGGGCACAGAATCACCCAGCACACTGAAACAGTGTTTTTTCTCAGATTGACAGGATTTATATCTGCATTTCCTACTTCACAATGAAATTGCTCTTATCATTGTATTATGCATTAGCCTGGGCTTTACGCATTAGTTTGTATTTTCCAACTCTGCTCTGGTTTGCATCAGTTATTTAAATGCCTGCTGACACAGATAAGATGTAGAATGTTCAACTCTAAACAAAAAACATAAAACATTGAAACTCAAGTTCTTGCTCTAAGAAATATTTTTATGTTGCATAATATAATAGTATTGTTGTACTTAGTGGAATAACACCTGAAAAAACATGGTCAAAAGGTATTGAAGTTCAGATCTGCTTACTGATTTCAAAGAGAGCTTCAAATCCATACTTGCTAGTTTGGTGGGTTTGGTGGGTACTTTAACAAATAGTTATGGGGAATCAGCTCCCTTCTAATTTTATAATTTAGTCCCTTATTTATGAATTATTTTCTATTTTTCTCCAAAAACTAGTTAGCAAAATAAACTTTCAAATAGTTTACCTGCAAAAAAAAAAAAAAAGCACTGACTTTCATCAAGTTCTCAGTACTTGAACTACTTTGTTCTACGAGATTAACATCTAATACAATATAAATATTTGTTCATACCACATTCTATGCTCTAGGCCTAATTCCATATGTCATGGAGTCAATTAAACTCACTGATATTAGTAGATCTAAAATACTGATTTCTGCATGTATTAAAAATTATAGCAATAAATACATAATCATCTGCTTACATTATGGCATTTCAAGCAGAATTTAGAATTTGAATAAAACACATGGGTTGGCTAGTGTTATTCATACACCTTACTTTTTGTTCATTGCAAAGCACCTCAGGTGTTTGGTTAATCAGCATGAAACCTATAAAAAACTCAAAATATTTTTGAATATTTTGAGTATGAACTCCTGATGAGGAAAAGCTGATGATTTTACTTTAGGTATTTGCTGAGATATGTTGAATTTAAAACTCTGACTGCAGCTCAGAAGGCTGCCTCTTAGAGTTGTTATTTTCTCACTGTTCTAATTTTTAGTTTCTTCATGGAAGAAACTTCATGGAAACTAAAAATAATGACAATATTTATTTTTTTATCACGTATTTTAAATAATTTAGTAAAAATTGAATTATTATTACTAATGCTATTCTAGTTCCAAAAATCATTATAAAGCACTTGGATTCAATAGCTAAGACAACCACTATCTTTTCCTAACTAATGCAATTTGTAACTCTAGCATACTTCGAACAGGTGGACTCAGTCTCAAAGTGCCAAATAATTTCTATGCCTTGCATATACAGTGTAGTTCTTAAAATACTGGAAAACTTACTAAGTAAGTTTTAAGTACTTACTAAGTAAGTACTTAAAAAGCTGGACTGTAAAATGTAGCAGTAAAATGTAGCAGCCACATAGACAATGGCTTCACCCACATATTTTCCAGCACATGGGGAAAGGATATGATACAGTACCAAACCAAGATAAATTCCTTATTCAAGTTTATTTTCAATTTTCAATTTGAGTAAACACAACTCCAGTCTCTAATGTTTTGTCCAAGTACGGAGCAAACTGTGCAATTTAACTACTTTTTCTTGGAAGTGCATAGTCAATCATTTCATTATTGAACCTGTGGTTCTCTGCAGTCTGGCAAAAAGGGTTTTCATTCTTTTCAAATTATTATTGATTCAGAGAATAGTCCAGATTACACTTTGATAACATGAATTATATCCTCTAATAGCACATGTGGACCTTCAGTTAGTCAAACTGAATCACCAGTTGTACACATAGTCCTGTGATTCTGTTGTGATGACTAACTTGGCCACTTCAGTTAATTAAAAGGCTATACAAATTGCTCATTTATGAGCTGACCCAGTTCTCATTAAAGTTAAAATCAATGGGAATCCTTCCTGGGTCTAACTGTTCTGCAGTTGCTAAATTTGGGGGGATATTATGACCCAAGTTTCAAAAAACATTAACACTAAGAGATGGGCAACAAAGCTATGGGAAAAATGACATAAGAAATTTAGTAACATTGGGTGCTAAAGAGTTATGCAGTCTAAATTAGACATTTTCTCTGGTAGGTCCTGTCTGAAGTAGCCCTACTCCTTCTCAATCTGGTGACCCCCCTACTTGCACTTGTAAAGGAAACCCACAAAATCCACTAACTTTGCAGTTACAACCAGCCACCACAGAAAAGAATTCTCTGGACTGCAGTGCCACCCAGAGCAGGCACCAAGTGCAGGGGAAAAAAAAAGGGGCAATAAATTAGTTTACTGGTAACAAAATGGGGTGTTTTAAAAAATACATGGCATTCTTCACACAGATGTAGGCCCTTAAGATTTTTATACAGTTAATTTTCTGGTTTATGGAAACCAGTAGGGCTCATGTAAGGTTAAAAGAACTTTGGTTAATTAGTGAAAAAGAAGAAATGGTCCAGTCATCCCAAAGAAAAACTGAGCCAATTTTCTTTGATAATCCATAGCCACAAATGTTTTAGAAAAATACCCTTTTGCAAAAAAAAAAAAAAAGTGGTGATTTCACAATTCGAAGCTTTGCCTAGTTATTGTTTCCAGCTTAGAATGGAATTAATTTATTTGGATTTGAGTGATACAAAATAGTTTGACTTACTTTTTTTTAGAATATACTTTCTGATAACCTATTCCACAAGTTGTCACATTGCACCCTGAAAAAGTAAAATAGTACATACACTGGGAACTCTATTGTTTTAAAATTAATAGTTGATAAATTTATGATAATTACACAAGAAATATTATAATAATATAGAAAAATATATTTTATTGAAGAGCATATAATATTCTATGTTTCATTACCTTAAAAATGTGCAACTTAACAAAAATGTATTATATTATTTTTGTTCACAAGACATTTTAAAAATAGTTTTATACTATTTTTGTTTTGGAAATTCTTAGATTAGTTATATAAAAAATTAGGGGAAACAGAGAAATTCTGATTTAGATTAGATTTAGTCCACTGCATATAAAAATGTATGTATTAGTTACAAAAAAGTGATGGTTCTGACAACACACAATCTGCTTATGTTGATTTCTATGGTATTTTTGTTTGCATAAGCAGTTACTGTTACATAGCTTCTAGCACAAAGAGATGCTTTGCACATTATAGAATGGAAAAAGTTCATTCAGGTACTTTTCTGAACCTTAAGACTAATGGACTTTTGCACCTGTTCATGCAAATGAGGAATTTTAGTACTCATTGCACTCATCCAGCTGTGACTACATGTCCCGTTGTTTCACTTCTAACTATTTTTCTATGCTTTTTTATCAGATAATTTATGCTTTGAAGAAATTTTAGGTATTAGAAGTAATAATATACAATTATTTTTAATTAATCTTAATTTATGGGACAAAAAATGCCCCAACAACAACAAGGACAAAAACTCCAAAACTAGATCAAGTCTCTGGTTATAACAAGGGTTAAAGCATCCAGTAAGTTTCCACCCAGCATGCAATTCAGTGTTCTCTCACTGACATAATTCTGTGCTCATGGCAATAAAAAAAATATAACTGCTTGCTTTGTTCAACAGTTATATCTCAAGATATATTTCAGTTCTGAAAGTAAATTATCCTCAAAGCATCTACTGAGATTTTTATTTTACAGTTAGGCATCATAAAAATGACAAATAGTACTTCTTTACATTTATTTGAAATAATTAGCTCTTCTAACATGAAAGTCAGTCAAATTTCATTTCTAAGAAGAAATGAAGTAAGAGAGCTTATTTGAAAAACAGAAAGTGTGTAAGCATTACTTTAGTGTTAATGTTATGGCTACACAGTGAGTGGTCAGACAATGATAAAATCTACAATTGTATGAGAATTCTTTATACAGTTTCATGACAAATTTTCATATCACTGGAATAGTTCAGAAAGAATAGCATTAAAAAAGCATTTGGGGGGGCCTATTGTGTTATTTTCTTAATGAAACAGCCCTTTATCAATAAAAACATCAAATTTTCAGCTTCATCTGGGCTCCATAGGTATGTGATATTTCTAGCTTATGCTGAGAGAATTTCATTATAGCAGATCAAAAAAAAAAAAAATACAGAGAAAACAACTGTAGTGAGAAAGCTACAATAAACCAAATAGAAAAGAAGTTTCAGGATAGCAACAGTTTATAAAATCTTTGGTCAAAGCACATGAAGACTCTTTTAGAAATTTAGACTTGCAAAGGGGCTGAAATTTCATATGGATTTTGTTGAAATCTTTGTACAAAAGAATTTTGATTGGTCAAAGCACCAAGAATCTGTTTTGCCCCTGCCAACGTAATTCTGAGCAATTAATGCATTCAGGGCATGTTCCATTTTGGGTAAGCTGAGCCTGACATATAAACTGCTGGGCCACAGATGTCCATTATTTCCACTAAGTACCCAATCCTCATTGAAAGTAGCTCCCCCCATCAAGTCCACCAGTATGGTTGCACCTGAAATCCTCTGCAAACTAACTTCTGATATGAATTAGAATGAAGCAGGTTAACAGAAAGATTAAAATTCTGAATTATTTGGCAGATTTGGGGCAAGGAATAAAGACACGTGCAAGTATGTCAACTTTTAAGCAGTTTGGCAAAAGTCCCTCATTTGTCTTCTGTTGAACCATCTTGATCTGATCTGGCCGCAGCCATAAAACAAGTTTACCTCTACTGAACTTTCTCCATTTATAAATTGCACATACAAACTTTTGTACACCCACAGAGAAGAAAAATCCTTTGCAGTTAAGTACCACCGTCAGCTTCTATCCACGTTGATATTTTGCATATGAATTAGTGTACCTATGTGTACACAGAAAATGTCTATGAAAGAACCCTTTAAAATGTTTTTTCTTCAAGTTACCATGAACTGCACTTAAATGCAATTTATTTTCACTCAACTGCATATAGGACAGTCTTAAATGGAGACTTAAATGGATTGTCTTAACTGGATAGTGTTAAATTGATAGTCTTAAGTGGTCTATTAATTTAAAAATAGACTCTTTCATGAATGAAGATAGGATTTCAACCCTAAAACATTGCAAGTGGACCACCAACTCAGATCTGCATAATTAAAAACTTCCAAGAAGAACATGGCTATAAATATCCTGTTGCCTGCCTCATTTAAATCTTTCCTTTGCATTCTAATCAGATAGAATCAGGATCCAATTCCCAATCTGAAAAATAAACACATTAAAGAAAATTAGTTTAGGCATCATTACAGTGTACATACACAAGTGTCTACATTTTTTTTAATGGACACTTGCTATACAGCATTTAAGTACTAACTGTAATTTCTCTGTGTGGCTAATTTGACCACACATATTGTAAACTGTTTTCATTTTCCTTTATTGTCCTCTAATGAGCTCATCAAGAGTATATAATTAGTGCAGTAAACTGCATAACACAGGCTCTGCCCTAAAGCAGCCAAGCAGAGTTCTTGACTAGCCCACTTTCCCACCGGAACTTAGTACTGTTAATGGCCCATGATCACTAGGAAGTATATCCAGGGATACGCTCTGTTTTAAACAGATTGTGATCTCTGGCTCGAAGCAACAGTTCTGGGGCTATCACCATCTGTACTGACACACAAATGAAAGTTGTTCTATCTCTTTTTAATGAAGCTACCGAGGTCAATTAATAATGGCTTCAAATGCCTGAAAGACATGTATGACTGAGCAACTGGATTCTAGAGCAATTTCTCTTTTAGGATAAAAGTTTTAATATTCTCTGCAGCAGGTAATCCTGGAATTTTCTACTAAAATCTGAACCTAAAAGTAGATATGAGTTTACATAGTTGAATCTTACAGATACAACTTATAAAAGTAAGAAAACATTGCAGACACTTAAGGGCTGAAACACAGATATAAATATGGTGTAACTGTCAGGTAGATTTCAGTCTAGGTAGCTTTGGAGGACTCAGTACTTGGGAGGTATCATTCTTTCCTTCCAATATAGAGCATATCACAACAAACCAACCCTTTGAAAAATGGGCACCTTGAAGACTTAAGAATTTGGTGGTTTAGATTCACAGCATTTGCTACACTGTTGTCAAAGATCCATATGACAGATTCTCATTCATATCTACGTTATCATATGGAAATTAGTTCTAATTTTTGTGATCTGTGTCTTGCAGGAGATGTCTATATTAACACAAGGAATTACCAAGATATTTGGTCGTGTTGCAGTGTTTTTGTCACTGTTTTTGACACCACCAGCTCCCAAAATATGTGGAAAACAGTCGACACGCCAGAAACAGCATTGCAGTGCTATCTTTTCTACTTCACAACTGACATCAACATGCCCTCTTCAAAGCAGATATGGCATAGATTCTGAATAAGCAAGTTCTTCAATACTTTTACAAGCTAAAAGTAAAAAAATTTCTTTCAGAAGAGTAGTAGGGTATCATTTTTGCATACCCATTAACATAAGTGAGAGTGTGTGTATATCTACATACGGGTAAGTATATGTACACAGTCATATGTATACGTGCAATTAATGTCCACAAAATCAGTTTTGGATATTTTCCTAGTGTCAACCAATCCAAATTATTAGACAGTGCTTAATCACTGGGCACAGGGGTAATTGATGAGAATGTAAGGCAAGGAGCAATAAAAGCTAATAAAGAATGCACTAAAAAATCAGACAAAAATGTAAGCGCAGTTACTGTGAAATCTGACATCACCATTCCTCTCCAATCATTTCTTATTTATAAGAGCCTGCATAGCAAAATAGCACACTCAGGAGCTTCTCTGGTAATTAGTTTATCAGGGTTCTAATCTTCTTCTGCAATTAATCATGTAAAATCTTATCACCAGTTTAATTTTAATCCCTGCTGTTCATCTTCTACAGAATAAAGATGCAGATATGTATTGTGGTGGAAACAGTTTTCCACTTCAGTAAACACTTAAAATCTAAAATAAAAGTTAAAAAAAATATGTGCACAAACTGAAATTCTTTATGGAAGGCTAAAGTACCATTATAATTCATCTTCCAATGTTGCTGCAACAGATTAGGAGATTTCACACCACAATTAAAAGTGTTGGAAAAAGAAAAATTAACAGTAGCATAAGAAAAAAGAAATAGAAATAATCTTTTTAGGGTTTGCTTACATGTATTTAGATTTTTCTGTAAATACATACATACATACATACATACATATATACATACATATGTACCAGGACATAAATCATAAAGATTATTAAATATACATTTTTGCTCAACATCAATAACAATTTATTTATTTTGATTTTCTACAAAAGCACTTGCAAATAAAATGGCAAATATATAAAACAAAATCAGCAAGCACTAAGGATATAGAAATAAAAAACTAAGTTTATTGCACAACAGTAGGGAATTGTTTGTCACATTCTTTCCTGGATGACATTGCGAGCAGCACTAGATTTTAAATGATGACTCAAACATTCATGAATTAAAATGAAAAAAAAAAAAAAAAAGAAATTAAAAAAAAATAAACCCCAGACTTAACATCTCTTGGTTTTCACAATGTCATTTCATCACATATATACTCACGCAGGTGCTAAGCTTTGCAACTCAGTCCCTAGTTGTTGATGGATTTTCAAGAGCATACTCACTTTCTGTTTGTATTTAAGACTACCCCAAACCACAATGGGAAATCACAAATTTGTGGTAGAGGTAAATTTCAAAGGAAGCCTCTTCTTGAAAGAAAAAGCAGTGAAGTTATCCAGTGGTAAATTCTGTACAAGTTTCTGAAACCAGAAAGTGACCTAGGTACAGAGCTGAAATTGCTGAAGGGCTTGCCTGCCATTTTTCATGAATTCACAAAATTTCACTTTTCTTCATATTGGAAACACATGCAGTCCTACTGTGGAAGACAAACCATCATAGTTTAATGATACAGTGATGATATAGCAGCAGCTAAATGGGATTTCTGGCTAGAAACACATAGTAAAAAGGTGTAGTTTGTTCCTGTCCTGGCCAGACAAAGATGTTATATAAAATCAAAGTAACAGTAATTAAAACAACATGTATGCTCACAACTACTTCCAATGTGAAGATAATTTTATCTAGAAGGAAACATAATGCATAATTAATATATGCATAGCTAATATAATTTGTGTTCAGATAAATGATTTGAGGTATGGTGACTGTCACTGCATCTGATAGTATGAGCTTCTGCATTTAAACACTTCTGCTTTTGGTTAGCACCAGATTCTGCTCTCATTAAGACTTTGAACAGGCCTTCACTTTATGAAATCCCCTGGCTCCCCCTGGAAATTTGTTTCACAGGGATCAATAACTATAAAAAGTGTTGCCTCAGTGTGAATGAGGATATGCAAAATGGACCCATCGCCTCCATATGGCTCCTTTGCATAAACAGCATATTGCTCGTCATTCTAAAAAATACAACAAGACGGACCTTTCTTTTCTAATGCTGACATACAATTGCACTGGACAAAACATGGTAAATATTAATTTTAGAAGAGGAAATGTATGCAGAATCCTGCCCCCAAATAACATAATTTGTATGTCTGATGACATTCATCAAAGCAGAACAAATATATTCCTTCTGCAGTTATGTGAAATACTTCTGTTAGATCAAAAGTAAAAGAACAAAAAATGTAAAAAAGGAAAAGCACAGTGCAAATGTTTTTTAAAAATTAAATATTACAAAAAAGGCTTGATATATTTTTTTATGGTGTTATCCAGATTTTTAACTGAAATATAGCTGTCTTTGGTCATAAAAATACCACCTCAAATGTTTTAACATGTAAGCTTTATAACATATTTGCTGTCTGAATTTCTGTATCTAATGAATGCAAACCCATAAATAGAACAAATCAATGAAGAATCTGCATATATTCCAGCCATTCAACAAATATATTTTAATTGCCATAGAGTATGCAAACAGTTTAAAGGTAGGATGATATTTAAGGACCACTGTTTGTTTAACAACTCAGATTGCTAAGGTACCCTGATTTCTTTCACCAATGTGTTGCACTGTGGGACTTGCAAATCAACAGCAAAACAACATGGACACATGGTCCCTGAAGGACCCCTGATGCCAGGAAACTCCACCAATATAAAAGTGGCAGAAATAACAGAGTAACTTTCTGTGCAGTTTTTTGCCTATATTTCCACTCTACCCAGCCACACCTAGCATTTCTGGTCTTGGTAGATGGTGGCTGCAGAATTGTTTCATTTTTAGGGAAGAAACAAAGAAAGGTTGCATTATGTTAGATACTAAATTCAAGAAAAAGTACTGAAATATTCACAGAGTAATACAGAAATCCTTGGAAGGCACGAAGCCATCACAGATTCACTTCCTAATCATTAAACCAAATTAAAACTGTCCTGAAGTAACTGAAGTAACTTTTTAGTTACTTAAGAAGTAAACTTTTGGAATATGTTTATCTTCCTGTGGCCAACTGGCAAAAGCATGCTGCATAGCACTTGGCAGAATCTTTTGGGCCGGACATGACATTTATCTGACCCTCAGAAAATTATTATTTTGGTTTCAATTCTCTCTTCAGTTCAAAGCGTCTGACATAAAGGGTTGGGTCTGGTGCAGCTCAGCAGAATGGCATTTACAGAGCACAGCATCAAAAGTAGGAGTGGAACAACGATGGGGTTGATGGTACCAAGCACTCTGTAATGGTATTCAGAGACTCCAGGGGAAGAAAGTACCCAGGCCACCAAAGTTTTGTTCACATTATCTACTGGAGGAATCATCCTGTGTACGCTTCACAGAGAAAAAATGGTGTCTCAGCTGTGCCGCTCAGCACAGGCCAAATCCATGCCAGGCACAGTGCGAACAGTAAAGCAACATGGATGATCAGGGAACCCATGCTTGAACTCAGTATTTTTTATTTGTTTTCAAATTAGCAGTAAGAATATAGCCCCATTGTCTCTGCTGCAGCCTGAATCTAAATGCTGCAGGGAAAAAATAAAACGGTCACTACTTGTTTTCAGTAAAGAAACTAAGGATGAAAAGAACAAGCTGGGAGTACTGCATAATATCACACAGTGTAAAAATAATATATACTAATTTCTGTATGCTATAGTAAAAAGACATGCTTTACACTTTTGATGATCAAAAATTAAATTTCCTTTTCTATGAAGAAGAGACTGACGAACATGGCTTTATAAAGGCAATGTAGAAAACACTCATGTCTAACAACAGTACGGAAAAGGGGGTCTAGCAAGTTTCTCTCAATTGCCAGGATTTCAAATTTGAGAATCCCACAAAATATAGTTCCAGACTCTCTGAATTATTATTTAAGTTCACTTTTATTTATCGAATCAGGACAGAATACAAAGCAAATAGCAACCTGTACTTTGTATGTGTCTTAGATTAAGACTATTCTAATGTAAATAGAAATATTTTTTTTCATTTTATTATTTTCCAAAAAGAAAAGCTTTTGGGAAAAAAAAACAGCATAAGGCTTGGAATACTCTCCTTGCATGATCATATACTCAACTATTTATATCTGAATCTACAATATGCCTATACTATATATCCCTTTCAAGTTATATAATATTTTGAAATCTAATTAACAAGGAATTGGTTTTTTTCATGGCCACATATAAAATTATTTTTTTCCATTTGGCCTCCACAAACAAGTCTTTGCTCCTACTTTGAGTTACATGGGATTTTTCTGGGATTACTTGCAAGAAATAATGATACTTCCCTACCTACCAGTTTCAGCCAGAGAAGCAAGAATACTTTTTATAAGTTTGATAAAAATATGTAGAAGAGGTCCTCTGTTTAGTTTTCAAGAATATAGAAAATAATATTTGCATCTCCTCAACAGAACATTGAATTGCTATACTCGTATGAATAATTTAACAGAATCTTCACTATAGATCTGCCTTCATTAAAAAAATGAAATTTGTACACACACACACACACACACACTTCTCATGTTTTCTAGTTCCGTCCTTACACATGCATTATTTCAGATGGAAAGTTCATGATTTTCCCTTTCACACAGAAATATGTGTGTGCCAACCACTCATTTAAGTTTGCTGAATCTCCTCCTGGTGGAGGCCTATGACACAGTAGTTTCCCTATGACTTTTTTGAGCATTTGTTTACATCAAAGAAATAATAGAAAAAGTATTCCAACGCAACAAAATCATTCACTTTCATGTCTGAGTTCATCAAACTGTTTGCCTTACTAGTAGGTAGTTAAATAAGGTATGCGTGAGTTCATTTAAGAGAAAGAAAATACAAACATTTTTGGATCTTTCAAGAAGAGATTCTGGGGCCTGCATATCTCCAGTGCCACAGGGAAACTGCCTTTTCATAATGCCTGTGATAACTATTTGTGCTGCTGCTCAAATAGCATACCACATAATGTTTTTATTACAGAGACTGCAATTGCAACTCAAATTATCCATATGCCTTACATTTATTTTTCTAACTTGTAATTGTGAACATCTCTGAGGATTTTCCTGTTATGACCACTCCACTGTTTAGCTTTGATTTGCAATTGGCAGTTTCGTGATAGATTAATCTACTGAGATAGTCTGCTTATCTCTGAGATCTAACCCAGGGACAGTGTACTCACCAAAGTTAATTTTGCTCCTAAAAAGGCTAACCTCTCCAGGCTCTCCCTGCAATCAGTGGAGACAGGTTGCTCCAAAGATGAAGCTTTCACATATCCAGCCTTTCTGAATATATTTTGTCTCCTTCCATTGCTAGTCAGGAATACAGTATATAATCTATTATTTAAAGTACAGACCAGCATTTAACACCACACCCTTATGTCTATCAGTAAAGCTTTTTCTTAGTGTACAGTTCTCTTCAAACAAAAATACAGCCACCTAAAGAGATGAAAGTATCTTGGCATACTCCTCGGTTCCTTTCATTTCTCTCATGCACACTCAGTTGAGCCAGCATGGCTGAAAAGTACACTCACTTTGTTTATCAAGTCACAACACACAGATGGATGACTTCTGCGACAAAGACAAGGAAGAGGTGGAAATTTCTTTGTATTGAACTGGTAACAGGAAAGAAAACCATCTCAAGAAAAAAATAATCCTCAGAAGAAAGCACCTTCACATACACCACAGAAATATGAAATATTAGAAATATTAGAAATATTAGAAGTATTAGAAATATTAGCTACAGTAATTTCAAGAACTTCCTCTATAATGAAAAGGTTAGATAATTTTCTTCCTCAGTTTCAAAACAGATTTATACCATTTTCTTGCATAATATTTCCCTCAGTGAGGTTACATTAATTAAGCATGTAATTTACTGGATAGTCATGATAAAAACCTTTCTTTTCTCTATAATGCTCCCTCTTATTTGCTTTGGTTGAGGAGGAGCTAATTCTTAAAGGTAACTTAAGCTAATTCTTAAAATTTATTTAGCTTCTTTTGCTGTCATTTGCTACAGTAGTCTTCTTTCTTACACAAAGACACTGACAATAATAGTAAACCAGCACAACTGAAATAATTTTTTATTCTCAAAATTGGATTAAAAAAGTAAAGTCTTCAAAAGTAAGGCTAACATAAAATACAAGAAGATTAGGAAATGAATGAAAAATGTGGGAAAATGCTAGGGGGGAAAAAAAGAGCGCTGACAGACACAAAGGGGAGAGTTGCAGGAGAATATTCTTTGAACACAAGTTTCCATTTTATGCATCCAGTTTCATTCCTTAGATATTTTGCTAAAATTTGTATTCTTTTCCTTACACTCTGCTAGTTACAGAAATATTCAGAATTTTTATGTCTAATTAGAATTTCTGCTCTCTTTAAGCATGTCAAAGAATAAATTGATCAAAATTGTTTTTACTACCTTATACTTTAACATACTCATAGGAGAAATATAAGGAATAATGTATAGTACAAAACTATACTTAAATTTAATTTCAAATCACAATCCCCAGCTCAGTTCAATGCCACATCGTTGCTATGCAGTTGAACTATTGTAGAGCTTCAGAATCCTAGTCAAGTACCATGGATTATTAACTCATCATTAAAAAAACCACACAAATACATCATAAATGCAACTGCTTCTGTCTTTGAAAATTGAACATTAAGTAATAAACAAGAAACAACATATCAATACACAGGGATAGTTGGGAGTGAAAAAGAATGTATACAATTACTGTTGGCATTATAGAAAATCACTTCAGAATATCAGTGCCTTAACCAATACCCAGCATTATGGAAGTAGAAAAGGCATTTTGCAGTGAGACAAGACATACAGTACCATTTGACAACCTCTGCTTCCTATTTTGGCCAAAGTCGTTTCCTATTTCATTCATCCCTAAATGGGTTTCTCATCATTGGACTGGAGAATCAAAGGCAGAAAGTAGGCACTAGTAACCCCATCACTGTCATGTGTCAACTGAGCTCAAGGGTAGCTTGACAACTGCTAAATCTGAAAAATTATTAACATCTTCAATTATATATTGATTTGATTTCTTCTCATGTACAGTACACATTCTTTTTCTTATAAACTACATCATAATACCCAGAAAAAGTGAGAAGAGAGAGAGTTGAATGATACCTTTGGCATTTCTTACATTTGCTGAATGTTGGATTATGTTTTCAAAGCAAAAAATAACATGGTTTACAAGTGGAAAGTCTTAACATAAAATCAGGTGTTCTGGGGATTATTTTGTTTTTGGATTTTGTTTGGATTGGTTTGGTTTGGTTGGTTGATTTGCTTTTATTTTTTCCCCAAAAATGTCATTCCTAGCTGAAACTTTTAAGCTTTGAATTAGATTACATTAGCAAGGAAGTGGTCTGATCATAAATTTCTTATTTACTTCACCTAATTTTCAAATAAGAAAAGTCAAAAGGGTACCTCTCAGCTAGTATAGTCCTGTCAAAGACACAAAGATTTCCATGCACTAATTGCATCAGTATTGGGTCAGCCAGATGATGTTATAACAGGAGTACATATTTTTGCTGGAGTGTCTAAAAACAAAGATGATGGATGTGCAATATAAAAAAATAAATCAATAGTCCAAAGCTATGGGCCTCACAAAATCAATTTTGTTGCCTAGAGTGTTCCTCAAAAACTATGAAAAAAGCAACATCTTGAAATGAGATGAAATGATATAACAGAATAATAACTGAAAGACCTGAAGCACTTTAATCACCTGAGTATTTTGGTGGTTTAATCACACTGCAATATTTATGTTCCCACCGGCATCATTCCATTATATGGGACTTTAATCTGTTTTCCTTGAGGGTGAGAGTGAAACGCCACAAGAAAATTGTTATCCATACAAGGAGTTCCCTCTTTCCCAAGCTTCTCTCTCCCCACTACCTGTTGGTTTTAGGGTTTGAGGTTTTTTTTATTAATATAAGAATAGAAACCTAGGTGCAGAGCAGATTTCTTTGATTTTGGCAACCTCACACTGACTTTCACAGACATATTTTTCTCAGAACAGAAATACTAATTGAGCACACAAATAAAAACATCTGCAATAAACAAACAATCAAAATCATTACGTGAACCCAGATTTCAGATATATATTTAAAATAAAAAAATATGCCACCTTAATAAATGTGACCAGCTGAAATCATGTCTCCTCAAACTTAAGGCAAATTTGTTTGCAAACATGTATAAAAAGAGAATTATGCAGAAAACAAATATTTTCTCGGAATTATTTAGTATGGACTCTGAAAGTAGTTCTATGTGAAGTTAGCAGTTCAAGTCCAATTGAAGAAATCACTTCCCAATGCCAACAAGCAACTGCAAACCAACTGTGTGAAAAACATAGAAATTAATCACCAAGAAGAAACTAATAACTCCTAGCTGGAGGGGCAGTAGTCAAAATTTAAACAATTTACATTGTAAGGGGCAGGTTCAAAGAAAGGCCTAATATCTTGAAAAAAAATGTGTCTCAAGTCTTCACAAACTGAATCAGGATCCTGAGAAGAGAGACAAAGAAGTCCATAGGGAGCTTCTCAGAGCAAATCAATTGAAAATGAGAAATTCAGTCACATGTATGAACTCTACTCATCCAAACCCTAAAGGCATTTATCCAGAATTGCAGAATGGCAAGTGAGGTTCTGATCTACCCAGACAGCTAGGGAACTGTGAACCTATGGATATGTAATTCCACCAAACTGGGACATGTGCTAAACTAGCTGATTCTGTGGGTAGTATTTTCTAGATGAATCTGTGCCAGTCTGCCCCATCCCTTCTGGTGTGGTTTGCTTAGGTTCAGTAAAGAGTTCAGAACTCCTACCCAAAGAACAAATTATAGATGAAACAGATGTACAATTCAAACAGCAGTTGAGATCTGTAGGTTCTAGCTCCAACTTGCAAATTTGTACATGCATTTTATTTTTTAAAAAATAGCATAGAACTATAGAACTTTTTAGGTTGGAAAAGACCTCTAGGATCATGAAATCAAACCATGAACCTAACCCCGCCAAATTCACCACTAAATTATATCCCAAAGATATGCCACATCTACAAGCCTTTTAAACAGCTTCAGGGTTGGTGACCCCACCACTGATAGTGTGTTCCAATGTTTGACAGCCCTGTCTGTGAAGAAACTTTTCCTGATACACAATCTAAACTTTCCCTGACACAACCTGAGGCCATTTCCTCTTGTCTTATTTCTTGTTACCTGGGAGATGTACCAGCCCCCACCTTGCTACAGCCTCCTTTCAGGAGTTGTAGAGAGCAGATGAGATTCCTTCAAGTCTTTTTTTCTCCAGGCTAAACACACCCAGCTTCCTCAGCCACAAAAAGACTTGTGCTCCAGACCCTTCCCCATTTCTACTGCCCTTCTCTGGACATACTCCAGCACCTCAATGTCCTTCTTACAATGAGAGGCTCAAAACTGGACCACAGGATTGGAAGTGTGGCCTCACCAGTACCGAGTACAGAGGGATGATCACCGCCCTGGTCCTGCTGCCCACACTATTGCTGATAGAGTAGCCAGCAGGACCAGGGCAGTGGTATTGCTGATTTGCCTTCTTAGCCAACCCAATGCCAAAAAAGACAGAAATAAAGCTGCAAGCAAAATACATTAAAATAACTATGCATGTTGTGTTTTGATGTTAGTACTAAAACTATGCATTAGATTTGCTCAAAGCGTGCTTCCACTATGGGCTTCTCACATAACTCAGACACTTCCTTATCTCATTTGGATGCTAGATACACACCTGCTGATATTATGACATATTAGTATCCAGTATAAACAGACAGGCAGATGTTACTGTAATTCTGCACAAGTCTAGTCCTGAAAGTCCAAATCTTCCTGAAACATGGTATTTCCAAAGGTAATTATTTCCCAAAGGAACACAAATTGAACAAATGTTTAAAGCAAAGCATGATATGAATTCTTAACTCTATGAAAATTATGTTGCACTGACATATATAGCCACACTCCTGGTACCTTATGAGAGCTCTGATTATTGCCAAACAAAATGCTGATTGAGGCCTATAAGCCTGTCTCGTTAAGGACTTTTGGATCAGATTCTTTTTCCCTTTGAACTGAAGATTGATGAGAGGGAGGCAGTTTTCTCTTGTTCGGTCTCAGTTGTTTATTTTTTTCTTATCAGCATTACAAGGTACAAGGAGCTATGTGCACTATGATAGAAAAGGGGTAAAATGGCTAACAAAGATCTTCTTCAAGGTCTTTTATATGTCCATTTACCCAATTAACAGATGCCAACTAAGTTATTTTTCTTAGTGACCCAATGACCCAACACCTGTGTGCTGCACTGCGGCATTTTCTACCCAATCACCTACTACTAACCAAAAACCCCTAGGAGAAGAACATGAAGAAGAAAGAAGGACAAGAGAAAACACCCTAAATCCTCCATCTTGTCTCTTGTTCTCTAAACTACTTTTTCACCCAGTGATTTAAAAAACTTTCTAATCTACACACTTACACTTTTCCTATCTAACTTTAACATTTGTTTTCATGTATCACCATGAAAACATGCTCATGAATTTCATATTATATGAAATTCAGTGTTTCTTTGAATCCTAGAACTAAGTATTAGAAACAAGGGCACACACTCTGTATCTCAGACTCCAACATAAGCCCTTTCAGGTTATATCCATCTTACAGATGTTCAACTGAAGCATAGGAAGAATTTAATGTTTCCGTATTTTACTTCCGTATTAATTTTCTGTGAATTCAGAAGTCCTAACTCACACATATCCTGTTTGTCTTTCAATAGAAAACTAATTTTCTTGAGTCATAATACCCAAAAAATTAAAAAATGGAAAAGGAAAAAGAAAATATTGGATGTAATGTATCATCGTCTGACATGGGAAGTTTTTCATTTTTCTTTTATCAAAAATTCAAGATGCTGAATTAATTAGACTATTAACACATTAAAAGTAAGTGCTAAGTGTGAATAGCTTCAATTTAATCACAGCTGAATCAGTTCTATTTTGCACAGACTTGTGCTATATTTTCAGCTAAGAAATTAGATAGTAATTAGAAATTACCCAGCAATTATGATCTAAGTGTGATGATTCTCCTAATGTGAAAGTACCTGACAGAGCATTGATTACACATTAGAATACATTACTATATAACCAGCTTAAAATCACATGGTTTGTTTTGAAGATGCTAAAGTAAAAAATGCTCCAATACAGGTAGACTGGATCTTGATAACTCCCAATTTCTGTGCTTCAGAGTTCCAGTGAATTTTTTGTAGCTTCATATGCAAGAGTGGTCATTGACATAAAATGAGATTGATTGGTGCAAAAAAAGGTGAGACAACAGATGATAATGGTTGAGGATCGCTTGCTTGCTTATTCAATTACAATATAAGGCACTATTTTGTGAGACTTTTACTTTCAAGATGAGATTATTGATAAAAAAACTTGAGACATTTTTTAAAAATATCATTAAAAGACCATCAGGGGATGTCATAGACAAGAAATGTTTTGATGTTCTTAAAAACATTGAAGAATATTTTTTAAATAAATATCCTTGGAACCGTAATTCACAGAAAGCCTGTTGAAATAATATCATTAATCACAGCTGGGAATGACAAAAATATATTCTGCTTCTCACCAGTATGGTAATAACATTCTTTGGAGTGCAATCAATCTGTCTTCATCTGCTTAAAAAGGTGATTTACTGGCAGATGCCATTTTGGGAAAACCACAATATTTTTCATTAAACGTTGATGAATCAGAACATTCTGAATCCTCTTGTACTGAAGATTTTTTTTTAAAAAAACAGAAATGTAACAAAATTATTTTTTTCACTTAGATCCATGTTGTCATGGTGGTCTTATTCCTTGGAAGTGCGTATCCTTAAAGCCACATCAGAATCTTTGGTCTCAAATTTCAGAAATTATAGCTAATGGAATTCATAGAAAGCTTATAAATAATGAAAATCTTGCAAAATATGCAATAGGAAGAATAAGTGTCAAAATGAAGCATAAGAACAATGTGAAAGCTGGATATAGAATACAGTTTATGTTACTAGTATACTAGCATGGCTTATTTTATCAATGATCTAATGGCATTAAATGTTTTTTTATGCAAATTTCAACCATGAATCAACTAATTCTCTGGGAATCTCCATTTTCAGTTTAAAAGGAAAGAAAAAAAAAAAAGCAAAGCTAAAGCTAGTAGCACTGGAACTCTGAGAAAAGTTGTCTGAGAATAGTCCGAAATCTCAGAGTTCTTAGGAGAAATTAAGAGAACTTCAAATCCATGACTTTTTAAACATTGATGTTCAAGACGCACGGTTTTTTTTGTTTGTGGGTTTTTCTTAATCTGAAACATGATTTCTGAGCACAGAGTTGGCAAAATGCAAAGTATTTTAGAACAAGACTGATTTTTGAAAGGGCTTTTCTATTTCACAGAGGAAGAAGCAAAAAGTTGAAATGTTCTGGGCAAGAGATTTTTTTTTTAGAGCATATTCAATCACATTAAAGGATAATTGCTGCTTCTTACTAGTAACTATGAACCACTTGGAGGAGCATCACTGCCTCTGGAATACACACTAAGTTCTGAAAATACTCAAACTCCAACACAGGGAGGACTTTTACCTCTAAGCACAGTCTTTTGCTTTTGCCTTCTAATACTTAGGTCCTGCTTCTTCCTTTAGAGTCTATGCAATATTATTGAATTTTGTAAAATAGAGTTCTCCAAAGTATGTGAAGTACCTTTCATACAGGAGAATGTTTTTTCCCAAGTGAAGTTCAGGTGCTGTAAAGCATGCAGTATAATTCTGCTTTGTGGATTCACACTTGGTTGAATGCTACAATACAACTATATTAGGTATTCTCAGTCATAGCTCTAAAATTTTATTTTCAAGGACTGGCTACATAGGCAGAGACTGTCCAAGGTTTATGTTAGCTTTAAGTTATTGGTAGTATCAAGGCAATTTTATTGCAGCCAAAAGAAAATTCAGTCTGCCCTGCTTCCACTGCTTACCTCACAGTGACTGTAACAAGTCACAGAAGGAATTACCATGCTGGAGAGGTACCTTCCACAGTGCAATGGCACCCCACACTTCTCTCTTTTGAGGTCTGAAAATCCTAATAATATTTTTGTTTCATTTATTTTATTTGCAAAACTGCTCTTGTTTTTTATAATATAAATTGATAACATGAAAATAGCTGTTAAACTAAATTTATGAAATTTTCATTTACCAGTCAGGTAAACCAAACAGGATAATTTTGCTGTTCCTAAAAGTCTAATCCTTTTAATGAATAGGTTTCTGTTTCAGACATCATTCTGGCATATATGCATCCTAATAGCATATTCCAGGCTCTGAAGTCTCCTTTTTTTTCCTCTTTTTTTCTCTTTTATTTTTATCTTCTGTCTGCCTTCATAAAATAATGAACATATTGTATTTGTTTTTAAATTGTATTTAGTCCAGGTAATTCATAGATTTATAAAAGACAGCTTAGAAAATAAGATACACAAAAAGATAGGGTTTTGTGATGCAAAAGAATACTTCCTTGAGTCTATACAGAAAGTTTCTTTCCCTCTTCAGAAGACTTAAATGAGTTTCATAAGTGTACATTTACCCTATACATTTAAACTACACTGACATTACAGAGTGTATAATAAGACTTAGTAAGCACAAGCATGACATTTTTAGTTTCTTATCTTATATAGTAGCAAACTAATAGTCCCGATGTTGGGAAGCTTGCTTGGAGACTGTTAGTCTCCTCCCAGTCTCCAGAAAATAGACAAACAGCTCCTGTATTGCACCTGTATTCCTCTTCCTCAATCACTGGAATTTAGTCATGTTCCCTTCTCTTGCTCTCCTGCCAGCCTTATGGCTCTGGCTAACAGTTTCAGCAGAAAGCTTCAACCCCAGAGCACACTCTGGCCAGATGGTGAGGGTGCTCTCCCTGTCTCCACCAATAAAGACATCATCACCAGAACTTTGGTCTTTTATGTCTTAATGCTCTGCAACAAGGCACTCAGGAACCCAAGGGAAAAGAAACATCTACAGAAACTCAAGGCCTGAGTTGCAGAGAGGGCACAAATTCAGACACACCAAGTATATTTGTGCAGCAAAAATCCCCTTGCTCTAACTAACAAGACTCGTCAGAAGTTAATGGAACCCCCTCCTCTGGCTTTCACACAGACTGTCTCAGGAGGTTTGGATCTTCCCCTGACATAGATTGCACTGATTGATTTTAAACCTGGATCTTGTGACTCAGATGGATGAGCATGTTTTATATGCTTTCACTGATTAAAACTCCTAATTTATTTTTTATCAATGCTCTCCTTTTTTATAATGTACAAAAACTATTAATAGCAATGATAAACAGCAATAATGTTTTTTTTATGAAACAAGCATTATACTCTTTTTTATGGCATTTCTGAGCCTCCATCCAACTTATGAAAACCTTTTGTATCTAAAGAATTTTGGGGTGGGAGTCTCAGAGCTTCACATCACATGCACTGCCTGAAGAATCATTTTGGTTTGTTCTAAATTGGTCACCAGGTAACCTGAACTTAAGGTAAGTTGACCGTAATTTTAAATTTATTTTTTTAAATTGTATTTACTTATTATTCTTTTGACTATAAGCTTGCTTACTGAGAGTGGAATTCACAAATGCTGAATTTGGGAAAGAGTTCCTTTCGTCAGATAGATACTGATCTAATGAGGTGGCAATGGCCAAAACATGGCTGCTTCCAGTTAACTTAATTCTGGACAAACTTCCACAGTGCCTTACTTAATAGATTGCAAATCATACAAGTCCAGGAAGATGTACCACAGTTCCTACTTTCATAAGCTATACAGAAGAGAAGAAAGAAGTACACTTCATTTATCCCATCTTTCACACATATCAATAAACAGTGAAGAAAATAGCCCAGATCAGTTTCTGCAATTTCCTTGTAATTGGGAGCAAACACCTGCACTCAGCTGCATATTAGCTTATCTGAGATAGAAAGAGGAGGAAAGGACCCTGTATTTTCTGCCAACCACCAGTGAAGGAGGAATGAAACATAATCATTTTGTGGAAGGAGGAGATAGATGCATTCCCTATCACCCACGTGTTAAGTACTGAATAGGTTGAACAGTCTCACATGGTAGGCCTTGCAAATATAATCTATTTAATTCCTGGTAATACTAAAGTTTCAAAATTTTTATTTCTAAAAAAGTAATGACTTAATAAAATCAGTTAATTTTGGACTATTGATTTTCATTTATTTTTGGGACCTTAGTTCTTAAATCTAAAATATCATGATTTAGTGTAGTTTTATAGGTGCAAATTCACAGAGCACAGATCTCATGCAAATATGTTAAAAATATGTTTTATTTTGCTCACAATACAATCAAAACTGAAGATACATCTAGATTGTGTTTAGTGTCTTGCCAAGCTATGTACCTGGCTACACATGAGCCTTCCCTATTATTCATCTGAAACCACCATAGAAAAGCCCAGTCAAGAGAATTTATGGGCTAATTCAGGCTGAAATTTGGAGAAAAGCATGTGTGGTATATTCATTAATCAATGAGAGTCATTTTTACAGTCTTGTTTTGTGCCAGATACTGAAATTAGATCTGTTAGGGGGAAATCTTCCAATTCATAAGGAGCCCTACTGAAATTGCTTAAGTTCAGCCAACAGATTTCACTCATACCCTTTCATCCCACAACTTCTGGAAAGCCACAACTGTCATCAGAAATAACTTGAATTTGTGAAATTCCATGTTACAAAGTCAGAGGTGTACATGTATTTAAACAGAACTAAAATGCAAATTTCATTTGTGCCTTCAAGTCAGTCTCTGAACAGGCATTTTTCAATCTGATTTGAATCTTACACTTCCTAAAGAGTGAGTATAAGGTATTATATTCTGTAGTAAAGCAAACAGAAAGTATAATAGGAAGGAGTCCTGCAGAGAACTATTAAAATGCCATGAATTTCATGAAAACCCTCTTTTGAAAGCTTGTGAGGAATTAATTTCTTTTCATCTATATGGCCACAAGTCAATAATAGAAATTTCAAAGTCGGTAACTTTGTAGATAATTGAAAATAACTACAGATAGATTTACTACCAAATAATATTTTAAAAATTAATTTGGCAAAAGTAATATAGATAATTTTGATTTCAGCTGATGACTGTGATGTAAATGTATTCACAGTATATAGAACTCGTAGTACCAGTTATTAAAGACTGATACTTGTCAGAGCTGCACTACAAAGAAAACACATACTTAACTGTAGATACAAATTAGTTCTAAATTTCTCTATAATAAAACCTGCTAAGTGTGCATCATTAACTTCAAACTTCACTGTTTTGCTCAATATTATCTAACTTGAAATTCTTCTACAACATGGAGTTCTCTCGGCCCTCAAATTAATTAGTTTGATCTCTACTTTTATTTTTAATCTTTCCTAAACCTTCTGGTAGCAGAAAATTGCTTGTGGAGAGCACAGAATTGAATAAAACAGCTGGACTAAACTAATGTGTTGGAGGGAGGAAAAAACATTTGCAATTTATTAATGTATTCAAAAGACTGTTACAAACTTTACAATTTAATTATTGGAAGATTATAGAACTGCTTCACTGCCTCTGTACTGTGTTAAATAAACTGTACGTGCAAGGAGTAATAAATGAAATTGTTAATTTCAGTGCATCCTTAGGGAATAGTAAGAGGGGGAGTTTACATTATTTAGAGCTCCAAATGGATTTGAGTTTATATACAGTAATAAATCTTAACTACATTGTTAATTAACCCTGCCTCAAGCCCCTTTTTGCCTTAGGAGTTGAAAGACACAGTGTCTGTTAGGATAACTCACCATTCATGTGCTTAAAGATGTTTAGGACTGGGAGAATTTGCCGATAATAGGGCACCAAGGCCTCCCCCACCATTTCAGCTGACACCACCAGGTGCTGGATGATTTTCAGTGTGGTGCAGAGGATCTGTCGGTTACGAAGGTTCAGTGCATCTGTGATGCAAAAATAACAACAGGCAGAAAGCAGAATTAATTTCTAAAATGTAGAGGGAGGGGGAGGAGTCCTCTAATGGACAAATTTAATTAAACTATACTCTGTTGGGAATTGTAAGTGGGCCTTTATTAGCTCAGCTTAGAAAGATCCCAAAGATGGATTGCAGTCCTGATGTTATAAAACACTGCCTTGTCTGATTGTTATTTGTTCCCACAATTTGTGCTGACTCTTCAGTAACCCAAAGAATGAAGCTCATTATTCCCTCACGCTGCCTGTATAATACTGGCATGGTCCAAACAAATGAAAAATAAATGTTCAGTAAGTACCACTTGGAGCCAATGGAACTATACACTGCAAGACAACCTGCAAAGGTTGACAACAGATGCATTCTAGTGCAACAATTGGTGTTTGTATGTTTGTACTCATTTATTTCATGATCATTTTATTCATTCAACTGACAATTCCTACTATTCTGAGAATCAGCACAATGAAGCAAATGTTTATAGAAAAAAAAACCCACAAACAAACCTTGTAGGCTTTTTTCAAAAGAAAAACATTCTAGGGGAAAAAAAAAGGTTTTGTCTAGCCTACTTAGATGTTTCTCTAAGCTTTCAGTGTCATGCTTCTAATCTTATGACACTAAGACATTTCATAAAAACTCCTTATTTCTTCTCTTTTAATTTTATTAAAAGCAAGTACTTTGCATTTTCTCTTGTAATTAAAAATGAGTCATGCTTGAAATATGTATATTTTTTTCCCTTGCAAAATCCATCTATTTATAACAGCATTTCTGAAATTATGCAGCTGGATAAATTTGTCAGCAGCTGTCAAATCTGGTATGGTCTTATATATTGGTCTAATACTCCAGTGTTCTGCCCACTTACATAGACTTCTACATCATTTCACCAGAACAGAACTGAGAAAGATAAGCTCATATTCATTACTATGTTTTAGGAACAGAGAAATATATAAATATGTGGTTTGAGATACCATAACAAAGTATAAGCATTTAGAAAAAAATTGTAGAAAAGAACACAACAAAATTTGAAGAGAAGTTATTAGCAACTTCTTCAAGAACTGCCTCTTCTAATGGAAATATTAGGATCAAACATATCTGTAATCATTGCAGAGGTGCTGGAACTAGATGATCTTGAAAGGCCCCTTGCAAACCATTCTATGATGCTACAATTCTATGGTTCAGTATTTCATGTGCTGAGTTTTATCAGTGCACAACAGGGATGCCATTTCATAGGGAATGAAGTAGTATTTTCACAAAGGAGCAATGTCAGTTTTTCTATCTCTTTAAGCAAATGTAGTGTACCCCACCTGTTTCTGCTGCTTATCACATGCCCGCTGAGTGTTAAAAATCAGAGCTATATCTCCAAACCAAGGGCAGGGCAGATTGGTTGTGTGAATGGACAGAAACAATTCTCAAAAATCAACTATTAAATATTTCATGCCTCTTGGCATGCTTGAGAACAACATATTGAACCTACTGTTAGAAAACAGAAAGCCCAAGATACTATTACATCTCACCCCAGTTAAAGGAGTACTCCTAAATAAAAATATAGACTGAATGCCATATTTCTTATTTTCTACAATAGTCCCTACTGTACTCAGCGGGCTGCACTTAATTTCATACTGTCTCTGAGCATAATAACGTGTGGACAGGAAGCCAAACAATGTAGGATGCTCACATTAAGTTCCAGAAAAGAGGCTGGCTATTCCAAATTATGCTTTTGTGGATAGATGTTCTAAGGCTGCTTTAGCAGAGAGACACCCAGATACAATTTTAAAGATTGGGTCCAAGTCTCAGGTAGGAAAATACTCAGTTAGAGAGAAACAGGCATTATTCATTTTTCATTATTTCATTATCTTAATTCATTATTTCATTTTCATGAAAGAGTGGTTGGAAGAGCAAATTTTGGGGTTCCAATGTATAGATTTATTCACTACTAAGTTGTCATACATATAAATAATAGCTACCTGAACTAATAGGGAAATTATCACTAACAGTGGTATTTTTCAGTACAATAGTTATGTCATGAATACAAACATAAATGAATATTTATATTCAATTTTTTGAATTATTACAAATTAGTAAAATTAATTACTCAAACACAAACAAGAATTAAGGGATATTAAAATTAATCATTGACAGAAACTACTGCTTCTTAATTTTTAACAAATTGTACCCTCTCCCAGGAATAGTACTTCTGTACTGTTGAAACCACCCCAGACTATGAGAAACCTTATTTCTAGGCATGCAGAGTACATCATATAAGTGGAAATGGCTGTCCAAATATTCCTAGGAAGAACTTTTGTATGGATCCCATCTGATGCTATAGACTTGTCTTTGTCCAAGTGGAGCAGCAGGTACCGGACCATTTCTCCTTGTATTATGGTGGGCTCATTCTGCTCCCCATCCCTATCTCCAGCTCAGGGGTATTCAGGATATTCTGAGAATAACTGGTCTTACAACTAAAGATGGAGGCAAAGAATGCAGTAAGTACCTCAGCCTTTTCCTCATCCTTTGTTATTATATTCCCCCCCCTCCCCCTACAACCAGTAAAAGATTGGATATTCTCCTTAGCCCTCCTTTTGCTTCTGATATAGTTATAGAAACAATTTTTATTATATTTTATGGCACTATACAGATTAAGTTTTACTTGGGTTTGGGACTTCTAATTTTCTCCCTGCATAACTTTATGACAACCTTCTAGTCTTCCTGAGCTGCCTGCCCTTTCTTCCAATGGCTGTAAACTCTTTTTATCCCCTGAATTCCAGACAAGTGTCTCAGTTCAGTCAGGCCCATCTGCTGACACATCTTTCAGCCCATGGGGACCGTTTGCTCCTGAACCTTTAAGATTTTCTCCTTGAAGAACAGCCAGCCTTCCTGGACCCCATGGCCCTTCAGGATTGCCTCCCAAGGGTCTCTGTCAAACATGCTCCTGAAGAGGCCAAAGTCTGCCCTCTCTAAGTCCAAGGCAGCAGTTCTGCTGACCTGTCTCCTTACTTCTCTGATAATTGAAAAGTCTAACATTACATGAACACTGTGCCCAAAATGGCCTTCAGCCACCAAATCATCCACATGGATCTTAATCCCCTACCTCTACCAAAACATAAGACTGAGGGACTTCACTGGCACTGTCCCTCAAAGAGTGGCATGCTGCACCCAGGCTCATCTCTAGTGAGCCATTTGATCCCTTTCCTCCCACAAATCTAATATAAAGCTCTTTCAATGAGCCCTGCTAACTCCTGTGCAAAGATCCTGTTTCCCTTCTGACACAGGTACCAGTAGGCCTCATGCCATTTAAACCGATCCATGATCAAAAACCTCCAAATCCTACCAGTGACACCAGCCTCAGAGCCAGGTACTGATCTGCTGGCTCTTCCTATTTCTTTCCTTATCATTCTCTGCAACTGGAGGAGTAGAGGAGAGAACTACTTCCACTCTTCGTCCCTTAGCTAGTTGTCCCATAGCCTTGAAGTCTTGGTTGTCCTCAGACGTCTTGTTTGGACTTTATCACTGAATGCTTAAAAAATAAATAATGTATTATAATCTGAGGGCCATCTGAGGGTAGGAAGCTTTCTCTTCACATCTTTAAATACTGTGGGCACCAGGGAGGCATCAGACTTTCCCAAGAAGTGGGTCCAGTCTGCATATTGAACCTTCTGTTAGCTGCTGATAGGACCCTCCCATTAAAAGAACGAGTTGATTTTTTTATGAAAGCAGTTTTGATTCAGGGCACAGGCCCACTTAACCTTTCTGACATCTTCATGCAAGATGAACCATTATGCTTGTTGCTGTTTGCTACCACTTGCAGAGTCTTGTACCTACTGTATTAGGGCACCTGGGAAGCTGGGGCAGTCCTAGAGGAGATGCACTTGTCGTGCCAGCAAAGGAACTTGCCACAATTTCCCCCCATCGCTTGAGTCATTCTGTTTTCCTAGGTGGAGAAAGGACAGGGGACCTGTGTGTCTGCCTGTGTCTTCCCAGAGAAGACAGGGTACAATTTCAGTAGTCTTTCTCTCTCACTCTCCTCAATATACCTCAACCTACCCACCTCCTCCTGGAGCTCTGTCACTAAGCTAAATAATTCCTCTGGCTGGGTGCACCTCCCATAGCTGTGCTCACTGCTGCCTGGTACTGGTATAAGAGTAGGGCACACACTGCAGAGGTATGGCTGCAGATGGATATGCTAGAATCAAACAGACTGAGAATTTGAGCCTCAATCCCTTCAAATTGCAGAAATCGACAGTGTGTATTAGGAAAGCACTTGTAAATATCAAAAGGAAGATAATTATGACTACAGAACTGTCGTTATTATTTTTAAATATTTGGATGTGCAATGCATAGCAGTCAACCAGCTCCTGGCTTGATTATATTAGGCACTTTATAAAACGTTCAATTAGAGGCAGTCACTGCCCCAAAGATACACTACTTTTAAATATCTGTTGATCTTTTTAAAAATCTGGTAATTATTTTCTGTGTACTACCATCACTACAGACCATTCTCCCACATGAATAAAAGGAAGAAAATATTAATGCAGTATATGAAAAAAGTACATTCCAATACATTGGAAAATATCAGTGGTATCCAGAGGTTAACAGAAAATGAAGAAAGTACTAGTATGCTTACAAAGGAATACAGCAGACCATTTAGGAATCTTGGTACACTACAGCTACATAGACCAAATGAAGGAAAGATGCATAATATCCAAAGTATTCCAATTTAGAAAACATTCTAGGCTGTTGCCTCTTGGCATAGAAGTCTGCTGTAAGACATGGATCTTGACAACACGTGCAAAGTGCACAACTGGTTTGCTTCTCAGTTAAAGGCACCTTTCTGCTCCCTAAACGGTTTTGAGAGGATTTTCCTCTGTCATAGGTACATATTTCTCTTTGGTCATTTAGACTAGTATAACATTCTCTTAAGCAGCAAAAAACTCCAACCCAATGAATTGACTCTCTTACTTGGTAGTTTTGATGTTTTCCACTTTAATGGCACAAACGGAAAGATTTTATTTCTTTTCCAAACAAATATTTATCATAACTTGCTTAAATAAAAGTTTAACTATGATAGAAGCTTAATATCTAATTTTATAACTCAGTATGAGTTTGTTCTGTTTTTACCATTCCAAGCCAAAGTAAGAGATAATTATGAAACTTGAAAGCATATTTAAAACACCACAGTGCTGTTTATTGAAGCTTGTTAGCAATGAGACAATATAAGGTATCAATTCATTGACTTCAGTGAATGTTAATTCACCTTATTTTTAATTTCAGATAAATTTTATTGGCAATTCATGTAAATTGATGTAAATTTAGTGTTTCTTTTATTAATTTCCATTAAGAACAGAAACTTTCCTTAAGATATCTGCCACTTGTTTGCTTATCCATTTAGCTAGATGTATATATATAAATGTATATATAAAGTAATAGAAAGATTTTTTTTAAAACATTCAAATCTTTTTCTTGAGTAACACCTCTAACATCTCAAAGAAAAAAAAACCTAAAAGTTATATAAGTTGATATTTTTTATTTTTATGTGGTTGTTTGGAAAATCCTATATCAGTCCCAGATATTGTCTATAATAAAAGTCACAGTTCTCATCTGATATATGAGATTGATATATTCTATAAGCCAGGAAACATGACAGCATTTCTCCCAGTACACAGTGGATTTTTTCATGACAGTGTAGTTCCACTGAAGAGATCCAATCAGAACATTCTCTCCCAGACAGCACATTGACACCCTGAGCTTTACGGAATCAAATCAGTTTCCATAAATTTCTGTCTCTTCTCTAAATACTAACTTAAGATTTTGGTTGTTGTATTAAAAGTTATGTCGATAATTTAATTTTCTTCAATTTCTTTTTCAAATACACCTGTGAATCTATGCTTAGAAGCGCACCAACATTTTCCATTTTCTATTTAGGTCTCAGGACCAGACTTTAAAACCAATTTATTTGGCATTCATATCCCTCACCCAATTAGTAAATGAGGCAACAGTTTGAGAAAATTCTTTGCCTGAAGCAGAACAAGATACACAGAGTAGGTATCCTGTGAGGTAACAAGCACTCAGGATAAAAATGCTTGATTGTTGTGATCTACTTAATCTTATTGATCAAGGGCTTCTTTTAAATTCACAGAGTCAGGTTTAAAGAAGTCCTAACATGAGGTGTTCTCAAAATGCAATTGATTAAAGTGATATATACTTCCCTTACAAAATTTTGTCAAAAATCTTCAAAGTGCATAATACTTAACTACCTGTACTTGTATAATAGCATTATGCTAAACTTACAGAACAATAATGAAGTCTGTTATAAAACACAGCATTTCAATCAAGAGTGATTAAAAACCAGAATAAGAATCTTGTGTTCTGTACATTTTAGAAGTCCAGTAAGAGCCTGATCCAAATAACAATACAGATGTACAAAAATTTCTTTCTGTACAACTGAAAGAGTGATGTGTTACAGTGAAATGATGGGAAGGAGAAATAGGATGTAAGGCATGAAAACCTTATGCCAATTTTATCATGAAAGACTTTTTTTGTAAAGCCAAAGTCTAAAGAACAGAAAAGGCTAAGATCCATAAGTGAAACATTGAAGCTTGCAAGTAACATGATCTAGAAGAATATGGAAGAGAAAGTGGCTTTATTCAGCTCTAGCTGTGCTTCTAATTGTAGCATTTTACTACATCAGCTCCTATAAAGCTTGAATTCTATTAACATTTGTGGACCCAGTTTAATACAGTATAAAGAACACTTAGAAGAGAATCCCAAAAACCTGCTCATTGACTATGTCAGTCTACAGTTTCTATCCATTCCTAGATGTACATTCCTTCCTCTGTGCTAAGATACTAAAACTGTACTGAGTACCCACCCTCCTGATGAAAACAAGTCTGTAATCAATGAAATATGATGCCATTTACAAAAAAGGTGTGTGGAATCAAAGCACTCCTGGCATCTGCACTTTAAAACTTAATATAGCATTCTAAATGTGCTCTAGATACTTGAAGAATGTGGACAAGAAAAAAACGAAAATACAGTTTTCTTAGACTTTAAAAAGGTATTTTATAAGGTCTCTCACTGAACCACCATGGCTTCCATAAAATAAGTGATGACTTAGAGATAGAAATTGAGGGCAACAATAAATGATCACAGAGGAGGAGTATCAATATGCAGGAATCTGTGCTAAGGTTCATGTTTTTCACTTGATTCACAGTGATCTGGAAGAGATTTTACTGATGATAACAAAGATTTCTGATGATCTCAAGTTATTCCAGATAGGAATAACTTGATATAATAATAATTCCAAAGACAAGGACTGATTCTGAAGAACTGTAAAAGGACTTTACAGTACAGAACAACTGGGTGATAAAATTGCAGATGAAATTCATTACTAATAAATGTCAAATAGTAATACATTTATAAATTCTGGAAAGAATATCTCTAACTCCAGCTTTAAAAGTCAGAGGTGTAAATTGCAGATTTCGCTTTCTAAACATAGATGAGATTTATCTTTATTGAATAAGAAACACACTTTCCACTCACAGACAAGAGTAAACAGGAGTAATAAAGGATCTACTTCCTATAAAATTGGAAAATACCTGAAATGACCAGTTTTGAGCAGAAGAATCTAACTCAAACTTAATTGCAATTACTTGTACTGGTTGATGAAACCTGCAGTCAAAATGTTTTAGTATTTGAATTTCAAGGCAATTAAAAAAATAAAAAAATCTGAGACCTTTGCTTTCTTTAAAACCATTTAAAGTCTATAAAAGCACACTTGTTTCCTTTTATCTTTCAGTCTGTGATCTTAATAACCAGAACAGGTTCTCAAAAGCAACAGTCAGCCAGGAGGAAAATTACAATTACATTAGAGTTTTAACTTACTTTCTGTAGGTGATAGAAATCAACTTACATGATTTGAAGAAAGAAAATGACAACAGACCAGAAAAACATATTTATTCCATGAAAATATTGCAGCACTTTGTGAAAGGAAGAATTTAACAGTATTATATATTCCGAAACACAGTGAAGATATGTGAGAAATTTAACTGTGCTTAGAAGAACTGCTACCAACACATTCAACTTTACATATCTAAGTGCAAAAGTGACACTGATTTCACATTAAATGGGAATAAATTACACTGTAGTCTAAGGCAACATTTTACATGCAAATAGAATGAACAATAAGAAAACAGAAATCAGGTGCAAACAGAAGGTGAACAATAAGAAAACAGAAATCAGTTTAACTTGGAAATTTATTAAACATTAAAAAGGACTCTGTAGGTGACACTGAGGGAGGACTGCTCCATTCATTTCTCTAGATCTGACACAAAAATCTGTTTCCATGATGAAACATTTTTAACAAAGTTTAAAGTATCCTTGATTTATTGTATCACAGAAGTTATGTTTAGTGGCATGGTAAAAGCCTCAAAAAGGAAAACTTCAGTGTTCCTTAGGATGGAGATTATTCTTTTTGGACTCAATCAGAAGAACTGGTCTGCTGACTGGAACAATACTTCCTTCTAAGTTACAAGTGCAAAGATGTGAGCTTTTCTGGTTATTAGGCCTAAATTCAGACTGTCTACGTATGCGTTTTAGGATTCACAGCACAAAACAAAAGATTCTGGCAAGTGGCTGATCCAAGATACTTAAGTGTTTAATTTCACATTATTGTCTTCATTAGCAAAGCTATATGAAGATCTTCCTATTTATCATTTCTACTCATTCTCTCAAATGTCTGTGCAATGGACATTTGTGGCAGTGCATTTGTAAACTAGACCATTGAAATGATCTGACTTTAAAAGTAATGGCACTCTAAAAATATTTTGGATTTATTTTAGAGCATCTACATTGCCAACAAAGCAAATGTGAATGGTAGCATGCTCACTGCCTCTGAAAGGAGAGGTGCTTCCACAAACTGTGCTGCATGTCCCTGATGTTACTCATAGAAATAATAGACAATGGTGCAGAAACTTCTCTGTCCCTCAGTGTTTATGTCTGCACATGTGTCTCACGCAGAGAATATCAGGGAACCCTGAAGTCAGGAATCTGAGAATTGCAGAAACCTAATGAAAGCAAGGAAAAGGACTTACAGCTTTTCTGATCCATTCATTATAGGAAATGTAATATTAAAAGTAATAATTTTCCCCAAAAATTAGCATTATATCTTAAAATTTACTCACATTTGCAATAATCTTCATGTGATATTCAGGCTGTCATGTCTTACAGCTAAATAAGCAACTTTCAAAAAATTTACACTATATAAATACAATGTATGGATTTTTCTCCTACATGTTCACCTACTTTTTATTGGGATAATGAGCTGAGGAACAACAGGAAGAATCTTGTTTCCACCATGTTCCAGCATGTCATGGATTCCTTGACGAGCAAAAAACTCATATGGAAATTCCGTTTCACAAAGCCCATCAAAGAATAAAGGCAGAAAGTAATGATAGTCCAGATTTTCAATCTCTACCTGAAAATACAAAATAAATAAACATATAAATGCAATTTTTCAGTACTAATACAATGTGATCAGGCCAACAGATAATTCATGCCACCTACACAGGCATGTTTAGTAAATAATAATTCATTTTTTATCACTGCGGAATATATTGAATGCATATATATTGAAACAATATTGAAAATATTGTTTATGACAAGATATTAAAATACAGAAATATTGGACCTAAAGAAGAGAAGAAAAACTCTCCCATATACACTCCCATATATTTTCTCTTTTTCATAAGTCAGTACCAGATTCTTTTATTCTTGCTTACACATTTTACTTTGAAAGTTACTCATAGGAATCAAACCAGTCATTTTAAGAACAGTATTCTGCCTCTTTCAAAAAAATAGATATCATATCTTCACTTGGACACTCAAAACAACAAATAAGAGAAAGAAGCCTGTAAGCAACAAATATCTAGCACAGTACAAATATCAATATTTCTACATAATTCCCTAATTTGTTGAATACTGACCTAGTTTATTTCCTATTAATTTCAAGAGCAGATTTATAAATTCCATGGTTCTCTACTAAGAAGAAAAGGCAGAGAAATGATGTACCTATTTTTAATAGGAATTTCCTTCCAATCCTAAAATGCAAAGTATGCTAATCTTAACAAGCTATGGAGGGATTTTGCACACCAGTTTTCTTTCCTTTTTCTTGTTTTACCCATTAGGACTCTACCACAGACACTCAGGCTAGCCTGGGAGAATCAGAAGTTTGTTTATGGCCTGACAAAGCTCCGAATACAGGTGAGAAGTGACTCAACTGCAATGCATTTTCTCTGAAAAGGATATGATCATCCAAATCACTTGGAGACCAATCCATCTCTTTAAGAATATACTTCCATCTTTAAAACATAGGTTAGCTGCTACATGATTTTTCTAGTGAGGCTTGGCAGTATTCAGGTAAGATTCTTCACACCTAACAAGCTTTGTCACAAAAGCCAAACTGAAGCTCCAAATATCCTAGATAAAATGTGTCAGGTTAAGAAAAAAAAACCTCACACACTGATTTCAGAACAGAAATCACAGTCTCATTTCAACTGTGGAATTCTGAAATAAAGCAGGCAAGAACTGACCTTTACAATTCCTGGGTAAATCCCACAGTCAGGAAGTAGCACATAGACATTCTCTGAGGCCATGTTTCATTTTTCACCTTGTTTGACTCTGAGTAGATCTGAATCCTGATCTTGCACACCTTAGCTACTGACTTCAATCTTTCATGTTGAAACAGATCAATCCATGTAAATCAATATTAACTGGAATGAATACTTGAAAGTAAATATTGTGCATTTGCTGTGAGCATCTCACTATTGGCAGACATAATGCCAATGACATACTAACATAGCCTCACATGCACTGATTGTTAATCTCTTATAAGAGATAGAAAGGGCAATTGCGTAATACCTATTCACCGATGTGAATGAGATCAAGTCCCAGTACTGGATCATCCAGGAGAAGGAACAAAACAAACTCACATTCCCTGTTTCCTCAACATCATATATTGTTTACTTCTCTAATTTTTTTTGAATTGGCTTTTTGCTTCACAAGAAAAATTCAGATGCCTTCATAGTCATATTGAACTCAGGGAAATGGCCTCAAGTTGTTCCAGGTAAGGTTTAGATTAGATATTAGGAAAAATTTCTTCACAGAAAGGGTTGTAAAGCACTGGAGCAGACTTTCCAAGAAAGTGATGGAGTTGCCAACCATGGAAGTGTTCAAAACATGTGTCACTATGGCATTTGAGGGTATCGTTTAGTGGTGAACATGGTGGTGGTGCTGTGTTGACCTTTGGACACTATGTTTTTTTCCAACCTTAATGATTCTATGATTATATAATTCTATGAATATGCCAGGGTCAATTTGTGAGAAATTTCAAAAATAACAAAATAATTAAGTAACAAAATTAAATTAATATTATGATTATTAGTAAGTAAAATAACAAGAATTAAAATATATTTAAATTCCTAAATTGATAGGGTTTATATTTCTTGAGGACATTCAGCATGCTACTGACAATACTCATTAAGACAATAAAAGAAGTCTGCTTGAAAAAAATCATTTACAAAAAAACAAGATCAAGAAGAAGCAATTTTTTCATGTTCTCTGTCAATAGGACAATAAAACTCTAATATCTTTTTTAATGTTTAATTTGTAATCTATATTCTTTTGTTTTAAAAAATCAAGACCAAAACCTGTAAGAGAACTTGTTTCTGGCAAAAGCTTCAGATGTTAGAGAGAGACACAATTAGTAAACCGTCAGTTTTTTTGGTTTTTTTTTTTTGTAAATGGGAGGTGTTTCACAAGGCAAAACACCTTGCCACCCTGTCTTATTAAGATGGGGTTTAGAATGCATTCCTTATATGGATATTTGACAACTCTTTCAAACTCACAAAGCATTTCCACAGCGAAAAATATCTTCGATACACATCCACGTTAGCTTACTGGATCAAAATTTGCATCTATTTTGCTCCAAACACACATCTCATTTCTTTTCTCCCACTCTTCATGAATACCTCCCTAGCTGAAACTGCTCGTTATCTTCTCAAAGATTTGGTATTTCTGATACTCTGCAATTTTTTACCAGCTTTTTTTTTTTGTGCTTGAAATATGCTTTTTCTGTTTCAGATATGAAGAAAGCTTCTGTATTCAGAAGCTTGTCGATGTTTTTCAGCAATAATACCTGGTCAATAAAATATATTATACTTAATTATCAACTCTGTATTATGGTTGCACATTACATAGACATAGAAATAATATATCAACTTTAAGGTAAATATGACCTCAGGATTTAAAAAACCTCAAATTTTTACACACAGCACAAAATATTTATTAAGAGAAATCTTTTACAAAATAGACATATGACAAACTGTAGATTATAAAGTGTTTGCTTGTACTCCTCTATTAGTTTGAAATCCCTAAATGCCTGGCAATTCCCATGGCTCTGAAAACGATTTTGATTTCTAACTTATTTCTTGAAGTGTCAGCTGTCCAAGCACACAGACAATTTTTACTTAGCTTTTTTTGCTCTGTAATAACTCCCACAGTATGGAAGCCAGAAATATTTTGTCTTACATTCTACAGTGTGAAACCCTTTCCTTCTGTGTTTACTATTTCGCTTTTAAAAGTGGCTATTATACAGCTGTTCAGACAAAAATGTGATTTTTTCTGTTTACGCCTACAAAATCCTTTTGTTTTTTATATCCACACATAAAAAATGCTGATTAATGCTCAAATTCTTGGCAAAACTTGTCCACATCTGACAATAATGCTATTACTATGAATTTTAAGAATAAATCTCACAATAATTATGAACTTCTGTACTAGCAGTTTGTAAATTTTGCAGACATAGCCTCTGAATTTTCACTAAATAGGCACTAATAAAAATTAATATATAATACATGATTAAATAACAAAAGCAACCATAGAATGAGTAAAATCTTCTGTTTCATGAAACTTCCAGGCTCCCTATATGTTCTAAAAGCTCTCTAGGTGAAAAACAGTTAATTAGTATTGCTTTATCATTACATAAAACTAATGTACAAGATGGGAGGAAACTAATCGCAGTATCACAGTCAATTTGTCCAGGAGAGAATCTATTCTTATGAAGCAGCCCATAGTGAGAGGCAAGTCTACTGAGACAAAGAAAAATTAGATAAAGATTCTAGATTGACAATAAAAAAATGAGATTTGTGGCTAATCTGCCTAATAGATGAAGAAAATGAACTATTTGAGAGAACTTAAGGTATAGAACTTTGACAATAATGGTATAATTTGTCTTCCTTAAAGAATTTTATTTCAAATAATCTACTAAACTATAAGACAAACCCGAGTTTTAGAAAGTAGTATTTAAGCCACATTATTTAATTTTCCATCTCATTTCACACAACTGATTACATAATACTGTGTCTTTGATCTGATTATCCAAAAACTGGATTTGATCTCCTAGAAATATGATATCTAACCGTGTATATACTCATTTAATGTCCTTGACTAAGGCATTAGAATTAAGTAAAGAAACTCTAGAATTGTTGGGTTGATAAGGACAAACAGGAGTTTTTGTAAGGCTCGTAAAGATTTTACAAGGATTCTTCAGTAAAATAATAGTTTCTCTTAATATTTACTTTCATGCCTGTTTTTTAGGTTAATGAAAAGAGAAAAACAGAAACATTTCTGAGCAGTCCCAGTTTTTAACTTCATTTCCACTTTTTCTTCCAATATTTCTTTCAACCTTTCTTTTTTTCCTTCCAATATCCTGTACAAATAGTCAAGATGAAGTCTGTGCATTTCACAATTTTTGATTTATTGCTTTTAATATATTTGAGGTATAATGGCATGTCAGTTTTAATCTTCACTATGGAGCAAGTAATGCTCACTAGTATTCCTAGACTTGCCTAGATAGATTTTTCAACACGGTAATTTTGCTAATGGTTCAAAACACAATTCCGCTGCTGCATTTATTTCCTGCAAGTTTTCTAGCAAGAAAATATTATCTTTTTAGTCTGCTGTATTTCACCTTCCAATAGGGTCATACTATGAAAATTTTCTATTGAAAGAGGTTTAGTCTAAGTTATCACCTGTATCTTATAAAAACAAAACAAAAGACAGTTGTGCCTATATTTTGCATTTTGCAATGAAATGCTAAAATATACTTATCTTAGAACAAATGGAAGATTATCGGAGTTGAAGAGAAACAGATCATGGAAAGGGACCTAACAAAAATCATTTAACTCAGTCAAACTGTATTTAGAACCTCTTTAACACATTCTGTATATACTTAACTTCCCACAAGAAGTTAAATAAAAGAAGAAAATATTTGCCTCCTATGGATAAATTAAGAGAAGCAATAAGAAATTTCATTGGAGTATTACTATACTGGCTATCTGAATTTAGCTTTGAAATAACTCCTCATGTAAAAATAAAACTCAAAACCTAAAACCCTAAAAATACAGAAATTTTAATACATAATAATTTTGAACTTACTGTATTTTCTACTACCTTCATGTTAGTTACAAGAGTAACAGTTACTTGGGAAGACAAACACCATCACTCAAAATGTCCTCCCCTTCCTCCTTCTCCCCACTTTATACACTGAGCATGATACCATATGGTCTGGAATATCCCTTTGGTCAGTTTGGGTCACCTGTCCTGGCTGTGTCTCCTCCCAATCTCCCCTGAACCTCCAAATTCCTCACCAGTGTGGCAGAAAAACAGAGAAGGCCTTGGCTCTGTGCAAGCCCTGCTCAGCAATAATAAAAACATCTCGATATTGTCAACCCTGCATTCAGCAGAAATCCAAAATATGGTTCCATAACAGCCACTGTGAACTCAATTAACTCTATGCCAGCTGAAACCAGCATGATATGATAACCAAAATATTTTTTTTTCAGTTGCCACAGCTGAAGGTGACAATCTAATCTTAATGGGGTTATTGAGGTGAGAAAAATTAATAGTCAGCATGAAGGTTATATTATTCCCTAAATAACTAGATCAATGACTGGCTGAGAAATGGAGGCAAGGAGAAGAAAGATACAAATTTGAATAAAAGCTTCTCCAGATAGAAGGTAAAAAAACCAGCCTAAAATCTCTTCCTATAAAATCATAACTTACAAATTGATTTTTATTAAAGAAATGCGAATCTCTGTGAGCCATGCCACCCAGAAGATAATCTAGCACATTTCTGTGAGGAGGAGATTTTAATTCTGCTTTTTCATAAATATTTTTAATCGTACTGCCAGGATTTAAATATTTAAAATATACACTTCACTGACAATACAGAGCAGGCAAGTCTTGCCAAATATAGAGGAGAGTAAGTGTATCATCCAGGAAAAAAAAGGATGACAATAAACCCTTGGGTTATGGAATATAGACCTTAAAGTATGATATGCAATAATGAAGTGACAGATTAACAGCAAGGACTACTGTTACAGTATAGGACTTCTTCAGTGTGACATAGAAATAGTGTGACAGGAAATAGAGTTGAGCCAAATAATTAATCATTATGAGCTACCAATGTGTTGCAGCTATGAAAAGGCTAAATATTATTTAAAATGTATGAGCTACTTATAGAATAGATAGGAAAGCATTAAGGTTTCTAACAAGGTAGTCAAGAGACCTCACCTGTCAATATCATCAATTTGCCCTATTATAAAATATATAGAGTTTATTCTCATTGATTCCTTATTGGAAATGAAAGGGACAAACTGAAAAGGAAATTAAGTACTAACTTGTTCTTATTTATTTGGATTTTGGTCACATTAGATTATCTGAGTGAACTGATTTCTAAAAATGCATGTAAAACATACTATTCTTTCAATACAGCAAATAGTTGTAAATTACACTTCAAGGACTCCTTTCTTTTAATTGATGGGAAGCATTATAAACAGAAGATGAAGCACTCTCAGAAAAGGGCTCTGTAAACATGACTCTGACAAATGTGGAACATACCTGAGAATTGTTCACTTGAAGCAAAAAATGGACCACATGACAACCTCAGTGGCAGACAAAAGTATTTCTGCTACTTCAGAATGTATGCTTACCTAGTTACATCCTTCTTGCTCTTCAAAGGCTTGCTAACACATTTCCAGACACTCAGTTGTTTTCCTTTTCTTTATGTGATTTATTAATATGTTTCCTGAGTTTCATAAATACAGTAGTTTAAAACTTTAGATTAAGAGAAAGCATTATTTCTCTGCATTTTGTTAATCTCTCATGTTTGCAATTGTCTAATATGAGCATTACATGATACATAAAGATAAATTGAATATTTTAACGCAACATGATATCATATGTATTATATACACTTAGTCTGAGAGGTAAAATGGAATTAGTGCCTCCATTGGGGTCTATAAACTGGCAGTAGGTTAAGTTCCACCCTCAGCTGCATCATCTAAGAACCCCACCAGATTCACTTAGGCACCAGCAAGAAGCAGAAGACAAGCACTGATTCTTTACTAGAGAACACACAGAGGATTATCATTGCAAAGAAGAAATGTTCAATTTTGCAGACACCACTGGACAACTCTTCTCTGAAAGTGAAAGCAAAGACACTAAGACTGTCCCAGGTAAGGGGAGGAGGCTAAGTAGAGCCCACTCTCCAAAGCTGAGCTTGAAGGTAGAAGGACTACATGGAGCTGGTTGCAAGACTCTACCACTTCTGAGGAAGATATACTGATCTTCATTTATTTACTTCATGCAGTATGGAGCTCATTTTAAACATCATCAGAAGAATGAACCAGTTTGTTCATCCCCACAAAACATGCAATGCAGTACTTCACTGAAGAACTAATTTAAAATTGTCTTTTTGGATATAAATATTATTTTGCTCAAAGAAGGTATGCTACTATTTTAATAGGATGAAGCCTAACACCTCATGTTATTTTTAAAGAATTGTGAAGATTAATCAGGATACTGTCAAATGATTGTATCTTATTAGTGAAACTAGTGGCCAAATTATTTGGTTTATTTTTTGACGTTCTTTTCCTTTCTCTTTGCCAATTTTTCAAGCATAGCTGTTTGTCAAGTTAACTTGAAATTATTTGTTTTCAATAAAAAAGCCACAAAGTAAAAAAGTTAGAAATAAAGAAGAGCACTGGGACAGAGGCACATATAAAAAAGTGGGAAGAGTTAAATACAACTCTCTGAAGATCTGTTTTAATAATTAAACTATAGCATAAAATACCACAAAACCTTCTACAATGTAATGCACAACTAGAATTGTTCATCCATCCAATTTTTTGTCATGTTTGACAGATAAATGTAATGAAAACCTGGCAGTTTTATAGTGTTGGAAATTGTGGAAACTTATAAAATGTATCATTAAACATTATCATTTATATTTTTACACACAAAAAAAATAACAGAAATGACAAAACCAAATTAGAATAGTGATTTTTCTATACTAAGAGCATTTTATGATACAGTTCCTATTAGCTTCTGACTCTTGATATTTATCTCATATATGAAAATGACATCCCACCCCAAGAAAGAGCACTGTCTGAACATTTCCACATAACCATCCAGAAAGATACTATAACACAGTGGGACAACTGCCATGAATGCTGTATATCTAGGCCAGGAACTCTCACATCTTACCATCAAAGAAGTTATGCAGTCAAATCTTCCTGAAATAAGTTGGAGAAAGTAGGACCATAATATGTCATTCTTCACTAACTTCAGGACTAGTACAGACGAAAACCAAAATGCTCTCACTGCCTCCAAGTGTGCTTGAGAAAGAGAATGGACCAAGAGCAGTTTTGGAGCAGATGACTGACTTGAGGAGATAAGGTCAACCACTAGAAATCCTTTGTCCCATGGCTTCCAAGAGTCCTGGGAGATGGCTCTGAAGTTACTTCATATTTTTCAGTCACAACCTGGTGGAATGAAATACCTGAGACAATGTGCTAGCAACACCAAAAGGTCCCCAAAGGTATATTGTATACAGGTGAATCAAATACTAAGTGCATGAATTCCAGATATTGACAGTGCCCGGAAATGGAAGGGAATACTGCACCATCTGCTGGCTGACATCAAACACTGTGAAGGTGTTCTCTATTTCAAGAGCAAACAATGAAACAATACAGGCAGGATATTACTGAAAATGTCAAGGTCAGATTTTGGAACAAACCATCTGTGTTACCATAGAAAAGTTAAAATCCTGCCCTTATGAAAATCCCTCTTATTTCAAGGAAGTCAAAATTCAAGCCTACCACAAAATTTTCAGAACTCATGAGCAAGAGCACGACAAACAGATGTTTGCATGAACTGTATCTACACTTAAAACCAAAACAGGGTGTGAGTCATTCTCTGACCCCAATGCTCAGTACCATGGAAGAGATAATTTCTGTATGGCTAAATTCTGTGATTCTTGGTACAAGACATGGTAGTTGACTTTAAATTATATGCTGTAAATAGTCTTGGTAGATGGTTATCCTGAATCATGGATGAGCATTATCTAGGCAAATAAGACAGAATCATAGCAGTGGCTGTGCTATCTGCATACTTAAACAGTGCTGCATCAACGCTCAGGGCCATACTGTGACATGAACGACCCTGTTAGTTTTCTAGGATACATGTGGATATTGGCATTGCCTACACAAACTGAGATGGAATGAAGAACAGAAACACATTTGAAAAAATAATTCAATAGAAATTGCCCTGCATAATTTTTTAATATTGTATCAAATATACCAAAGCATATATGAGGTAAATTTTAGGTGCAGATGCATCAATCAAGGCTATTAAGGAAGTTGAGTTGATTAGGTAGTATTACTTTTAGATAAAGCTAAAAAAACCCCCAGCTTTGGGAGGAGATTAGAGTGGCTTGTGGCATCTGACATGGGTGTCTATGAAATCAGACACCTGAACATAACTGTTACATTGATAGTGTCATTGAAAATGGCATTTAACAGTTGGAAATGTCTTCAGATTACTTTCAGTCAATACATCCATATGACCTCTGCTGTTTTGTTTTTCTTTTTTAATAATATGTTGTGAACAAATTCAACAGAAACTTAAATATTGTAATTATTCATTTACCTGCAATAATTTATCAAGCTATAGTAGTTTGGATTTCTGCGCACACTGCCATGCCAGCCCATACAGAAGTTTTCCCCATATATTGGATAAAATGTTAGAGTCAATGATAATTGAGTACACTCATAGTGATCTGGTAATTCAAAAGATCTTTTTCAATTTCTCAATACTCATAAAAAAATGTACTTAGGTATACAAATATAGCATTTCAAGTGGCCCAAATGACTTAAGAAATTGAATTTAGAACTCCTTCCTGATGTAGGTCTGATTTCTTTATTAAGCATTTATCTGGTCTCTCAAGGAATGTTTTTTCCAAACTGTTTTCATTTCCTCAAGACAGAACAAGTCCCCAAAAAAAGGAGTGGTTTTGGTAAAATGGAAAACATTAAAATGGCCTACAATACTCAAAAGGCTTTATTTTGTTGGGTTAGAAAAGTAACAGAAAAAATTGTTCTTTAAATTAAAAAAATAAAAATGTTTCTGTAGAGTGGGTAAACACAATGATCATTTGCCTAAGTTCAAGTGAAATTTCTTATGGTAAAATGTTCTTTCTGACATGGCAACTGAACAAGTTGGTAAAGGACTATTTTCTAATTAGAACCATGAATAGTGACCCTGCTTTAAGCATCAGAGAATGGGTCTGTCTCTCTTTGGTATAACATATTTTATATATTTATTTTGTTTCAATACTAAATTATCCTGAAAATATATATGTCCTGTAATGCCAGAAATATGTAGTTTGAGAAGATTTTAATTTCTAGTTTAGAGAGTGTATATTACTGAGAGTCTAGATAAATTTAAGAAAGGAAAATGAAAGCATTGTATTAGTACATTTTTCTATTTTAAAAGTGGTCTTTAATTCTGGAAACAACAAAGAAACAATTTCAAATTATTTTCCCAATATCCCAGAATCCTCCTTATATTTTGTGGATATACATTGCAGACATATGCACAGTCTTTACAGAAACTTGCAAAATACATGTACTTAATATCCAACCATACTGCAGATATTGTGACAGTGGTTGCCAGTATAAAATCCTATCACTAATAGACACGACTTGAAGATAAAAAAATAATATTCTGAATATATATATATAATAAAAATATCAAGAATCTGCAACACAAACTTAAAAAATGTTCCTAATCAACTCCTTTCAAAAACAGAAGCCATTATGAAATCAGCTAGATTTTGTGGTTTTAGCTCAAAATTAGACTTCTCCCCATTAAAAAAAACCGAATACGATGTTTACTAAGATAATTTAGTATAGTGGTTACCTGCCACAGCAATGTTTTAAATTTTAACCATCCAGCATACTGACTCAAGAACTTTTATTCAGGCTAGACAAAACTCTTCTGAAAATTATGGGCAAGGACAAACTACCACAGAAGCTCAGATAAATAACAACTGTAGAATATGGCAATGACAGTTCTGGCTGATTTTTTATTTTCTTCAAAGGTAATAAAAAGTGTAAACCACAGACAAATTTGTGGAAAGTAAACTGAACTTTTATAAAATAACTATCAGTTAAATAAAGTAAAATAAATAACAGCAAAATGGTTGCTACCACAATGCTTTAATATCTCTGCAAGCTTCATGAATTACATTATACAAAATACACTATCACACAGCACAGTAAGTCAGTGTATATTTCACAGGATCATTGCCCAGTTTTTTGTCTTTTCTATTCAATTTATCAGTGAAAGATAAACTGTGCCTTTCTGTGTGCTGCAGTCTGCATTTCAAATGAGCAGATTTTTATAATAACAGGTTTTCACAAGATGAAAGAAGATCAGGTCATTGGATTTGCAAACTGTCCTTAAAAAAATGCAATAAGGAGGTCAACATATCATGTTGTATGTGTCTCTAAGCTATGGTATTGATACGTGTCCTAAGTATATATCTTTGTAAGTTTACTCCATAAGATAATTTTTGATTGATACTTCTAAGAGTTTTAAGTTTAAGAGAGTTTTTAAATTCAGAAGGAATGCTGTTCTGTTTTGACATTAGCCAAAAGAATAAATGGCAACAAGTTACACACAAAAAACTTGAGAAATTGTGCCTTTAAATGTTTTTTTTTTCACAATGCTCTGTTGACCATAGCTATATTCATTCACAATTAAATAGCATATATAAAAAAGTAATAATATATAAAAAAGTAATGTCAGTAAGTTGAATATAAAAGTTAAATGGACAAAAACCATTGACAAATATAAAGAAACTATTAAAAGTTTTAAAAAATGCTTGTTTTCCAGGTCATATGAAACATAACTGCATAATAGGGGCAGAAGGGGACTTACTGCAGGTAAAATAAGCCACTGTATTTGGTTTTCTATACATTGTTTTCTAAGTCCTATATTGGACTACTTTGCATTGTCAGTACTCATAGCTGATTTATAGTTGATATGGTTTTATGCTCAATTAATAGTCAGGTTCTCAGGTCTGAATTCCTATGTATTTTTTGTTGGTTAATAGGGCTGTAGAGTTTGGGGTAACCCTATTAGCGCAACCAGCCCTGCACATTCTCTAAAGGTAAACGTAATTTGGAAAAACAGAGACCAACAAAGTTTATTACCCATTACCGGAAATCCAATTAATTTTTCTCAAATAGAAATATCCAGAAGTTATTAAATCCTAACAATGTAAATTCTGCATATCCATGAAAAGAAAATGGAGGGTGGTCTTTTTTTTTTTTTCCTAAAGGAATCTTCAGAATAACATTAGTGATGGTGGTAAAAACCTCTGATTACCAAGGCAGGATCATTGAAACCAGCAGAAAATCTCACTGCTACATTACAGATTCTAATGAACAGATAAGGTCTCAGAAGTGAACAGCCAAAGTTAGGAAAGAAATTAAAATTTATTTTGAATATTGAATATTGGGATATCCAAAGGAAGGACACACAACCCCCCAACACGGAGTTGTTCTAAATGTGGGCATGCTAGCATCATCAAATGTAGAAGATTAACATACTAGTTTTATAAATCTCAAAATACATTCTGAATGAAATGTAATATAGTCAGACTGGGAAGAAATGTGTTAAAAATCTTACTTAGAGAAATAATTCAAAGGCATTATATAGTATAATTATGTTACAACTATAAAAAGACTTGACTAATGCAATAGGGATCTCAATTTTTAGGAACCTCAGTATACAATAGTCATCCAATGAAGAAATTCCTTGTGCTTTTTCTTCCACAGACCTATTTCCTTAGCAATTACAATAATGTGATGTGTTTACTATGCAGTATGGTGTAATCTTAGCAATCTTACTAGGAATTCTGCACTTCAGAGAAAAAAAAAAGAAAGATAAAAAAGTAGAGAGGCTGCCATGGACTGAGCTCAAAATGAGTAGAATTTGGGCTTTAATCACTCAAGACTCACTGTCTTCTTAGCTACCACAACAGTGCTATGTAAAGTGAAAATTGCAAAATTTGATCTATTTTTTACTCATTATCCAAATATTTACAGTAAGTATTTTATTAAAAAGTAATTGAATTATTGCATAGCTGTCCAATTCTTACATTATTGTCGTGATACTTCAGTAATTTCATTTGCTATCTGGAAGATGCAAAAAAGTGAAATAAATGGGTGTGTCAGTGATTTTTCTACACTAAACTCTGTCTGGACTAAGCTGAGGCATTTTCCCAAATCAGTACATTAGCACTGTTTATATTGTCTCAGCATTGGGGCAGGAAATTAACCTTGCTGTGTAACGAGCTAAAACCAAATGCTTGTCACTACGGTTTTCCCACAGATTTTCCTTTTTCGAAGTATGTTTTATTTGTCAGCAAAGACTTCCTTGTCACCCTACTCCAATAAGCTTCCAGGCAGCTTTTAAGCTCAGTTAGGATTGAAATGTGCTACAAAGACTAATATAAACATATATTACATTTTATGTAATGAAAGATAAACCTGAAAAGTGAAATAATAATATGAATCTGATACAGATTCATATTAATAGCTATCAAATGGGCTGTGGAATGTAAATTTGAAAACAGAGTGAACACACATTGCTGGAACACTATGGAAAATCTATTACAATATTATTTTTTATTATTTCCTATACCATCATTAAGTATGAGTTATGCCTAATAATACCTTAAGAGGCAGACAATTAATCAAACTTCTGCAGGAATCCAAGAAGGTTTTAAGTGGGGTTAATCAATTTTTTAAAAGAGCAACAAATATTTTCATAATTTGAATAATCCAAATTATATTTGATAGACCATTCAGTGGCTGCTACTGTACTTAAAGCTTTGTTCCTACACTATGAAATTCAGTAAGATCAATTAAACTTTATAACAACTTCCTCTAATCACACCAGACAAGCATTCAAGATGAATATTCTCATAGACTAAAGAACACTAAAAATAATTTAACACATTGAGATTTAAGTGATCATAATCAACTTTCAGACCTAATATTCTGCTAAGATTGATGGTTTTGTTTTTATCTGCTGTGATGCTATCATTATAACAAAAGATACCTTCTTGACAACACCCAAAGAGAACAAAATAAGATCTTTAATATTTAGATACCAACTGTTTCCAGTGTAAAAACATTCTACACCGTTCCATTAACTAAAATTAACTCATATGTAAGGTTTGAAATTTCAATGGAGAATTAAGGATACGATGTTGGGCCAATTCTGTACAGGAACCAAAGAGCAAAGTTGTGATTTGTGTTCTTTTTATATAAGTGAGCAACTAGTTTAAGCCTCATGTCATTTGCAAATTCAGTTGATGTTCCTATTCCATCATCTCAAGTAAAGCGAGCTTGTCTTTGCAGTCAAAGGACGGTAACTATCAACCTCTCACTACAGAGAATGAATTTATAATATAAAACCAAAAGCCATGTCCCCATTTCAGATTGGGGTAGAATGGCTGTGGAGTCTGGCACACATCATAACTCCCAAAGACTGGTCTTTGTGTACAAGTTCTGCAGGGAGGAAAGAGACAGTGGGAAAAATGGAAAAAGACAAAGTGATAATGGCTACCAGCTTTAAAAAATATAGAAATATAAATCTGTCGTTATAAGAGCACCAAACTACCTCAAATCTCATAATTGCTGATACTGAACTTCAGTAAAAGGCAAAAAAATGCCTGTTAATAAACCTGTTTCTCTTTCACACAGATAAATGAAGCATACAAGCTTATGAGTGTATCATTCAAATCGTGAAAATTTTATTTAACCAGAAACCAAAGTTCTGATTCTTGAAATGAATAGTTTCTTACTCTCACTGCGGACGCCAAAGAACTGGCCAGTTCAGAAATTTTGGCTCTCCCATGGAGAGCTTCTCCCTAGGCGAGATACTTTTATGTCATGCAGAGAAGAAGTGTCACTCCCAGAGGCCCTAGAGTTGAACATGTTAATTTGTTACACCCCATTGGTTTCCCTCCCTATCAATCCACCCCGATACATGTATCCAAGTTTCCCCCACCCCTCTCCTTCCCTATAAATACCCGGGTTTTTCCCCACTTTGGGGAGCTGCTGTCACTGGCTCCTTTCAGTGAGGGCCCTGTTATAATAAAGGCTATTTCTCAGTGGAATGCCATACAGCTCTCTAGTCTCTCTCTCTGCGTCGCCTGCACGCTGCCGCTGAGCTGAGATCACTCACTGGGCAGAGGACGTGCCTGTGCCCCTGGGCAGTCCTTTTCAGGACGGCTTCTTCAGGGTAGTCGTGGCACCCCTGTCATCGACACCGCCACGGCACTCAGTGGTTTCCAGTAAGGATACTTTTCACTGCATGAGGATTTCTTATGCTTTGTATCATTACCATTAGATCTTTCCTTAGTTTCATACTTTTAAGCATTGTAGTTTTCCTCATCACTATATTTCATATTTTATCTGGCAGTGGAATATGCTCTCAAATAAAACTCCAAGAGTGAAACTTCAGGCCTGTAACAGTAATACTCAATCCTTCAATTTCTTATCACCAGCCAAATATAAGTTATAAGGCCCCATCCAGTGACCAAGACGTGGTTTATACTGCATGTGAACAAGAACAGCTTCCATCTCCTCAGTACTAGGATAATTCCTAGCTACATCCAGGTTCCATACAAGGAAGAAAGCATGAGAGCACATAACCATTTCCTCTCTCAACCTCTGTCTTTTTTCTGAAGAAAAGGCACCTAAAGAGGGAGGCCAGAAAGAGTCCCTGTAAAGCCAAGCCCCCAGTGTCCCAGGATATATTGTGGCAAGCATATATTTCACAGTTCAGAAACAAACTAAGATTGTATCATCATACTCATGACAGTTTGGTTCAGTGGACAGTGAAGTCTGTGGAAATCCCAGCTGACTGGTCAGAAGCCAAATCCTCAGTTTATTCCAAAGTCTTGCTAGTTACACTAATTTCGAAGGAATGGATTATTGTCATCTATCACCAAACTGATGAAATATCCTGGAGTACCAATTTCATTATACAAAGGAAAAAAAAATATATAAAACACCAAAACAAAAGAACCCCACCAAACAGAAATGGGAAATTAACAAACTGTCTTTGGTGGTAGCGTAGATTTTATATTAAAGACAGCAAACAAAGCCATACTTAATCCCGACGTTTTCAAACAAAGCTAAGAATAACTATAACATCTAACTACACTGAAGGGTAAGTTATCTAAAAAAGCTTCTCATTAGTTGTCAGATCAGAGTAACTTCAAAAGCAGTCCCTGAGCATCCAGTAATAGCTTTCTGACAACCTCCTTATCTCTTACAAGGTGTTGTGAAAGCTGAATCAAACCAGCATGTCAGGAAATCTTCTTTCTAACAGTGTAAATCAAAGGAATCACATGCATCTCATCAGTTAACAACCCCTTTTCAGATCATATTAAAAAAAAGCTTAAGTTTATATAATGAAAAAGGGACAGAAATCTCCTTCTGTCACCTGCACCTGTGGGGTTTCTCTATGCTTGATTTGGTTGATTGGGGTTTTCACTATAATACTGCAGAAACATATTAATGAAGATTTAAATATACAAGTCAAAATGTCAAACAGTTCTAACTGAATTGTGATTTCTTGTTTTCACATTTAAACATGTTCTTATTTTGGAAGCAGAATCGAGACACTCTCTCTTCTACTAAACTTGAATTTTTCCACTTTTTTCACGTGACATATAGTAACCTATTATCTGCATTCATGACTGCTTTGTAAACATATTAATATTGACAGCTTCCTGAACACACTGTCTCAATACAAGCTGTGGCTATAAATGTTTCTGAACACTTCAGAATGTAAAATAAAAAGTTATATATTTGTTTTTAAATATTTTGACTTGTATAAAAGTAGGTGGTAGTGTGTGAAAGTTTAATTTTATCTCTTTTTGTAGCTTTTAAATTTCCTGAGCATGGAAAATAGGTTTTTTGTTCTGCTGTTTTGTTTTTTTTTTCTTCTGCTTATCTGAAGAAAGAGGATAAGTCATAGGACATTGGACAAAATCCCTCTGTAAGTCTAAGACTAATGTGACTTTTGAGTAATAATTATGGTACTTTCCAGATTTTACAAAAGAAGGCTGTTACACTGTTAGGCCCCTAAAAGCCCATGTGTGTAAGTACGTTTATATCTTCCTTTGTTTATCAACAGTGAGCAAAAGCAGAAGGCAAGGAAGAGTTTCAAGATTTCCTACCATAGTATAAAATACTCTCCAGATGGCTGACAGTAGAAAACCACTGACATGAGCAAAGTGAAAAAAATCCCTGATTTGAAGAAGAAAGCTTCACATTCTCAGACCTACAACCTCTGGAAAATTGTGTGTTTAATGCCTCTTAATAAAATTCTTCTGAAAATATTAGCATGCAAACAGTGAATGTCACAAGCCAAAAATCAGATTGACATTAAGACATTCAAACATCTGAAATTTGAATGTCTGAAATTATTATGAAAACCTGAACATCTGTACAGTGTGTTTTCCATATCAAATTAACAACTTTTTGTATCAAAATATTCTATACCCACAGTTACAATTACTGTCTTGGGTTGCAATGCAAGCTGTAACGAGAAGTATGTCTTCTATTACCATCTGTTAAAACCAGCTGGGGCAGTGTTCTTTATTTCTTCCACACCCCATCCCTCAAAATTCCAGGAGGATATCTTCTGTTAATGGGCCATTGAGTCTCACTGCAGGACTGATAAAATTCCATCATCCCATTGTCAGATGCTCCACCCAGGGGGAGGAGCCAAGCATTCCTACCTGGAAATGATCTGAGACTTGGAACACCACAGCCAGCTTTTTTCCATTGGATTCATAAAGAAAACCAGACCATTCTATCAGACCTTCAGAGGAAAACTACACCCTTCTACAGGATCACTGCTTCAACAGAACCACATCTGTCACTGCAGGAGGACTGCAGCCACCATTTAATCAGAGTGCTACCAACAGCCTGACCAACAGGGTGTCAGGCTGTATTCTGACTCTGTCAGTGTTTTTTCTTGTTTTACTGCATTTGTATTTTATTTTCCTAGTAAGGAACTGTTATTCCTATTCCCATATCTTTACCTGAGAGCCACTTAATTTAAAAATTATAATAGTTTGGGGGGGCGAGGAGATTTACATTTTTCTATTTCAAGGGAGGCTCCTGCCTTCCTCAGCAGACACCTGTCTTTTCAAATCAAGACAAAGACAAATCCTAAAAGGCTTTAAAAAAAAATTTTAAAAAAGTCTGCATATATATATACATATCTACATACTGCTTTTTTCACTTGCTATTATTTTCAATAGTTTTAATAATTTTTTAAATTACAGTGAAATTAATGATGAGGTAATAGGCTGGATGAAGCTCTAGAAAAACTCTTAATTGTACAATATTTCTTACTGACAACCTGTACGATCTCTGTGGAGCTAACAATTTTTGTGAGCTTCATGTTGGGCAGAGTGTGCTTTACATTTGTGTGTGATTGAGGCAGGCCAGTTTTTGAAGGAGCTAATCAGCTTCTAGAAATAGGATAAATGTCATTGTCAGAGCAGACACAATACAAAGCAGATCCTTAAGAAACTTCATCCCAGTTTTTTATTGCACCCATACCTGGCTTCTTTAAACTCTTCTGACTCCACAGTGCACTTCATCTTATTGTCCATCATCACACTACCTTTTAAGTCCATCAGTGGAAGCTGTTTTGAGACAGCACCCCCAAAAATCCATGATATAGATAAATCCTAAAGCAGTATTGGGTTGGCAAGCCAACTCTCAGAACCCATCTCAGCCCTGCTACAGCACACTTAGTCCTCCTCACAGCATAGCCAGCAGACTCCAACTTAACTAACTAGCCCACTCTTTTTTAACCCCCATCCCTACTGGACACAGCTGTGAGGGCAAGTCTGTTCCCTCTCTTTGGTAATTAACACAGCTGCAATTATCAGGGGCTAGACTGCCTTCAACACCATCTCTATCCTCCTCCTTCCACAGATAAAACTATGGGGTATATGTTCTATGCAGAAAGCTTCTTCCGTAGAGAAAGATTGAAATTAGGCTTTTAGTCAGTGAAGACTAAAAAAGCAGGTGTTATGAGTTGAAGCTCTTTCTCATCCTTGAATTCTCCTAGTATTTAGGAAAGCAGGACTCCACACTTTCTTGTAAATAAAGAAATTTGCATTATAACATGAAGTTAATTAACACTTTCTCCTCCAAGCTAGAAAGATGTCCAAAGTCCTTTAAGTCCAGTTAATTGCTTTGGTCAAACCCATAACAAACAAGTAATGTATCTATCTGGAACAGAATTATTTTTTCATGGCATGTAAATATACTTGAAGAGGAACACAGTAAGGACACGCAAATGAAATAGCCCAAGGTTATTTTTACAGTCATATAACATTGTACTGTCATGCAATGTACTTATCAAAAGATTAATATAAATTCAAGCTGAATAGATATAATAAATCTTTAAATAAGAGGATACGAATGTTCCTATATATTACACACCATCTCCATTTCAAGTCAGCTTTTCTCTATAGAGAAAATTTTTTTCCTGTCTAATCAACCCAGTGAAACCTTCCACTTTTTTTTTTTTTAAATTCACATTTCCCAGACTTGTATTCTGCGAAACCCTATTTATTAACCCTGAAAACAACAACACATGTTGATTTGGAACACTGTGATATCACAGAATAAATTACTGGAAGAGATGGACAGAAATAGGAAATTTCATCCAGACAGTTTGAGAGGTCAACTTCAGTCATTCTACAGAAATGCAGATTGCAACTGGAATGAGCCAGGATACACTTGAAATCTAGACAGGCAAAGAAAGAAAAGATCTTGACTGGAACAGTATCAATGGAAGTCTGAACCCTGGGCATAATCAGGTATCATCAAAAATTGTCAGCATATACAGGCACTAAACTGGTTAATTGATGGAGAACTAACTTGAGCATGTAGGTCATGAGGGCTGTAGAACATGGTACAGAATAGAAACAATTCCTTGTGAAAAAGCAAGCAGCTACTAAAAGAAGACACAAATGTTTATTGCTCTTTATATAAAGTACACTCTAACAAGTTTGATGGAAAATGAGACACCATAATGGTTTCTTTGAACATTTAGAAAAGTTAATATATTTATTTATTTTGTTTTCCAAACAAAATTAATTTACTGTGGAAATCTAACTACTGAATATATACGATGATTTATTTCATAGACAAGAAAAGATACTACTAAAAATATATTTTTCCACCAGACACATTGAAACATGACTTCCAGAACTGTTCTCATATGGAGAAATGTCTGCTACGGAAGTAAAGGTAAAGGTATTTCATCACTTCTTTATTTCACTCATGCAGAAAACAATGTATTAAATCCAGGTTTATTTTCTGTCCTTTACTAACACTTTAGGTCAAAAATAGATTGGTATTTAATGAAATAATATGTTTAAAAATACAAATTTATTTGGCTTTTGAGTAAATAAAAAATCTTTGATTTTTGCTTTAACACTATATGGATTTCTCCAAGAATTCCCTATAAAAACTAAAAATTTAATTCACTTTAATTTCCCATTGCCTTATGATATAGTGACTATATTTTTCTAAAGAAATAAAATATTTTAATGGAGCTTGTTTGGGTTGCTTCTGAAAGTACAAATTATACATTACAGAGTCCAAGCTGCCTATGCAATGATCTTTTTGTACAGAAGGTGTCATCTCTTCCTGATTGAACTAATAATTGGCATTCATTGGTAGGACAACAGAAGATACAGAATAAGAAGCAGTAAGGGCTCACAATCAGACACTCTACTGATGTCATTTAAGAAGTTGAGACTCATATATTAATTGTTATTATTTAATAGATATACACAAAATAACCAACTGGAAAAATGTTTTTTGTTTTATACAAGACTATATATAAAAAACTTTACTTAAATCAAGATGGATTAATTTCATTGAATTACACTAAAACCAGATGTTTTTCAATCAGAAAAACATGCAGGATCACATGATCTATTTTATTGAAAATTATGCTTTTTTTCCTTCACTTGTTTTCTTCCATGATATTGTCAAATTAATTTACTTTAGGGTTAGTGTCTAATTTCTATAAAAATCCCCTACAGTACTAAATCTGTCACTTTTTAAGATGTTATTTGGGCTTCCTAGTGTGATTTTGACCTTATAATGTGGCTACTCGTGTTCTTAGTTTAGGCCTGCAACAACTCTGAAAGGGTTAGATCAAAGAACCAAAATAAATAACAGAATAGAGTGCATATTGACCAATATTAGAAAATAGAGAGTTTGTTGTAATTTTCACCCCTATAGAAGACTTCCCTTTGCCTCTACTATTCCAGATTTCCTTATACTTTCCATAGACTAAACTGCAAATCTCCTGTTTGTAAAATTAATAACATAATGGATATTGGTGTCTTAAAATGTACACAGCTTTAACATTTCAAAATTTTTCCTGCAACTAGACCTATAATTATTTAATCAGTAGCTTATAATTATTTAATCAGTAAACAAATATTAGTGGCAATTTTAGATATATACATATAACTATATAGTGAGAGGGTATAATCTCGACTGATAACAGGTTCTAAAATCACTCTACATAAACAGTGGCCTTCTTCTTGAAGTTGATATATGAAGACAATATCAACTGACTTGTTTGCACACTTCTGCAAGTATAGTTCCAGAAAATCTATGAAAAATTTCCATAAATATAATTTTTCAAGGCTAATTTGTTTGGGAAATACTATCTGACCTCAAATGAACATAATAACTGATGAATAATAATAGACTAACTTTTTCCTGTTTCATAAAACTTAACACAGAATGTTGTACAAAAGCCAATACAAGCAGGAACATTGATTGTGTCAAATATGGATTTTTATGGCCAGCAGAATGTGGGAGGGGATTCTGCCCCTGTTCTCCACACAGGTGAAATCCCACCTGGAGTACTGCATGCAGTTCTGGGGTCCCCAGCACAGGAACATCTCGAACCAGGTTCTGAGAAAGGCCACAAAAATGATCAGATGGATGGAACACCTCTCACATGAAGACAGACTGAGAGAGCTGGGGCTGTCCATCATGGAGAAGAGAAGGCTCTGGGAAGACCTCATTGTGGCCTTTCAGTACTTAAGAAGGATTTATAAGAAAGATGGGATGAAGTTTTTTTGAAGGGCTTGCAGACACAGGAGAAAGGGTAATGGTTTTAAACTAGAGTCAGATTAGATGTAAGGAAGAATGATGAGGGTGGTGAGACAATGAGACAGGTTGCCCAGAGAGACAGCAATGCCCAATGCCTGGAAACATTTAAGGTCAGGCTCAATGGGGCTCTGAGCAACCTGATCTAGTTGAAGTTGTCCCTGGGTTGGACTATGACCTTAAAAGGTCCCTTTCAATCCAAACTTTTCTATGATTGTACTATTCAGCAATGGAATTCACTCAGGTTGGAAAAGTGCTTTTCCTTTGTGATGAAAAACTCAAGCTTTAGCCAAGGTGTAAAAATCACAAAAATATGATAAACTCCTTTTCTTATTTGCAATGTACAAGCAAATTTTAGTTGATTGCCAATCTAGCTTAATATGTACTTTCTAAATCTGGGAAAAAGCTGTCACAAAAGACAGACTTAGGAGATATCAAAGAAGGTGTTGTGGAGCAGACAAAATAAGTCTGAATTAGACCCTCCTCCTGCACTGTATGTAACCTATTGCTGAAGACTTACAGGTGTAATAAATGTTAAGGTCATATAAAGTTATACTTTCTTAGAAAAAAAAATTACCTCTTTTCTTAAAAAAAGAAAATAAGCTCATATCTGTATCATCAGAATGAAAAGTCAGCATCTAAAAAAACCCTGGATTAATTGTCTGCACAATGTTAAAGTCCCTCTTTGTATATATGCACCACTGAATTCAACACTTTTCCAAGCTTTTAAAATTACAGTCAATGCAAAGAAAGAAAGTGCAAATGATCAGAATTTTAGTTGTTCAGGCAGCCGTAAGTCTGGTAATTCCAGACTTTCAAGTTTAAAAAGCTACATCTTAAATAATGCTCTTCTAGCCTGGCTGTCAGATGTAGTCCCATGAGATTATATTTTATTACCAGATTTTTTATTCTCCATTATTCCATATTGTAGCGACTTAAAGCTTTTTGATTATCTACATATGAAAAGTGGACATTTCACTAAAAAGAATAAAATATGATTCTGAACAAAGGTCATGAAATACCACTGCCATGTCATAAAATATAGTGATGATTTTGAATCATGGAATAGCCAATTATTTCTTTACATTAACACTTTCAAATGTACACGAAGTGTATAATATGTTTTTGTCTCGAGCTAAAAATTGCCAGGAAACTTATCTACAAGACCTGGTAGAGAACCTTAACCATGGAACTTGGTTACTTGTGATAGTACTGAAGACTGTGAGGTAGATTTTTGTCCTTTTCTAGAGGGAAGGGAAGGTGCGGGAAGGTGCGGGAAGGTGCGGGAAGGGAAGGTGCGGGAAGGGAAAGTGCGGGAAGGGAAGGTGCGGGAAGGGAAGGTGCGGGAAGGGAAGGTGCGGGAAGCTGCGGGAAGGGAAGGTGCGGGAAGGTGCGGGAAGGGAAGGCGCGGGAAGGCGCGGGAAGGCGCGGGAAGGGAAGGCGCGGGAAGGGAAGGCGCGGGAAGGGAAGGCGCGGGAAGGCGCGGGAAGGCGCGGGAAGGCAAGGCAAGGCAAGGCAAGGCAAGGCAAGGCAAGGCAAGGCAAGGCAAGGCAAGGCAAGGCAAGGCAAGGCAAGGGAAGGGAAGGGAAGGGAAGGGAAGGGAAGGGAAGGGAAGGGAAGGGAAGGGAAGGGAAGGGAAGGGAAGGGAAGGGAAGGGAAGGGAAGGGAAGGGAAGGGAAGGGAAGGGAAGGGAAGGGAAGGGAAGGGAAGGGAAGGGAAGGGAAGGGAAGGGAAGGGAAGGGAAGGGAAGGCGCGGGAAGGCGCGGGAAGGCGCGGGAAGGGAAGGGAAGGGAAGGGAAGGGAAGGGAAGGGAAGGGAAGGGAAGGGAGGGGAAGGGAAGGGAAGGGAAGGGAAGGGAAGGGAAGGGAAGGGAAGGGAAGGGAAGGGAAGGGAAGGGACGGCGCGGGAAGGGAAGGGGGGGGAAGGGAAGGCGCGGGAAGGGAGGGGGCGGGAGGGGAAGGTGGGGGAAGGCGCGGGAAGGGAAGGGAAGGGAAGGGAAGGGAAGGGAAGGGAAGGGAAGGGAAGGGAAGGGAAGGGAAGGGAAGGGAAGGGAAGGGAAGGGAAGGGAAGGGGAAGGGAAGGGAAGGGAAGGGAAGGGAAGGGAAGGTGCGGGAGGGAAGGTGCGGGAAGGGAAGGGAAGGTGCGGGAGGGGAAGGTGCGGGAGGGGAAGGGAAGGTGGGGGAAGGGAAGGTGCGGGAAGTGAAGGGAAGGGAAGGTGCGGGAAGGGAAGGTGCGGGAAGGGAAGGTGCGGGAAGGTGCGGGAAGGTGCGGGAAGGTGCGGGAAGGTGCGGGAAGGTGCGGGAAGGGAAGGGAAGGGAAGGGAAGGGAAGGGAAGGGAAGGGAAGGGAAGGGAAGGGAAGGGAAGGGAAGGGAAGGGAAGGGAAGGGAGGGGAAGGTGCGGGAGGGGAAGGTGCGGGAGGGGAAGGGAAGGTGCGGGAAGGGAAGGGAAGGGAAGGTGCGGGAAGGGAAGGGAAGGTGCGGGAAGGGAAGGTGCGGGAAGGGAAGGTGCGGGAAGGGAAGGTGCGGGAAGGGAAGGGAAGGTGCGGGAAGGTGCGGGAAGGTGCGGGAAGGTGCGGGAAGGTGCGGGAAGGTGCGGGAAGGTGCGGGAAGGTGCGGGAAGGTGCGGGAAGGGAAGGGAAGGGAAGGGAAGGGAAGGGAAGGGAAGGGAAGGGAAGGGAAGGGAAGGCGCGGGAAAGGGAAGGGAAGGCGCGGGAATAGAAGGCGCGGGAAAGGGAAGGGAAGGGAAGGCGCGGGAAGGGAAGGCGCGGGAAGGGAAGGCGCGGGAAGGGAAGGGAAGGCGCGGGAAGGTGCGGGAAGGTGCGGGAAGGTGCGGGAAGGGAAGGCGCGGGAAGGGAAGGGAAGGGAAGGGAAGGGAAGGCGCGGGAAGGGAAGGCGCGGGAAGGGAAGGGAAGGGAAGGGAAGGGAAGGGAAGGGAAGGGAAGGGAAGGGAAGGGAAGGGAAGGGAAGGAGGGAAGGGAAGGGAAGGGAAGGTGCGGGAAGGGAAGGGAAGGGGAAGGGAGGAAGGGAAGGGAAGGTGCGGGAAGGGAGGGGAAGGAAAGGGAAGGGAAGGGAAGGGAAGGTGTGGGAAGGGAAGGGAAGGGAAGGGAAGGGAAGGGAAGGGAAGGGAAGGGAAGGGAAGGGAAGGGAAGGGAAGGGAAGGGAAGGGAAGGTGCGGGATGGGAAGGGAAGGGAAGGGAAGGGAAGGGAAGGGAAGGGAAGGGAAGGCGCGGGAAGGGAAGGGAAGGGAAGGGAAGGGAAGGGAAGGGAAGGGAAGGGAAGGGAAGGGAAGGGAAGGGAAGGGAAGGGAAGGGAAGGGAAGGCGCGGGAAGGCGGGGGAAGGGAAGGCGCGGGAAGGGAAGGGAAGGCGCGGGAAGGCGCGGGAAGGGAAGGGAAGGGGCGGGAAGGCGGGGGAAGGCGCGGGAAGGCGCGGGAAGGGAAGGGAAGGGAAGGGAAGGGAAGGGAAGGGAAGGTGCGGGAAGGGAAGGGAAGGTGCGGGAAGGCGCGGGAAGGGAAGGCGCGGGAAGGGAAGGCGCGGGAAGGGAAGGCGCGGGAAGGGAAGGCGCGGGAAGGGAAGGCGCGGGAAGGGAAGGGAAGGGAAGGGAAGGGAAGGGAAGGGAAGGGAAGGGAAGGGAAGGGAAGGGAAGGGAAGGGAAGGGAAGGGAGGGGAAGGTGGGGGAAGGGAAGGGAGGGTGGGGGAAGGAGGGGGAAGGGAAGGTGGGGGAAGGGGGGGGAAGGTGCGGGAGGGGAGGGGAAGGGAAGGTGCGGGAAGGGAAGGGAAGGGAAGGGAAGGGAAGGGAAGGGAAGGGAAGGGAAGGGAAGGGAAGGGAAGGGAAGGGAAGGGAAGGGAAGGGAAGGGAAGGGAAGGGAAGGGAAGGGAAGGGAAGGCGCGGGAAGGGAAGGGAAGGGAAGGGAAGGGAAGGCGCGGGAAGGGAAGGGAAGGGAAGGGAAGGCGCGGGAAGGGAAGGGAAGGGAAGGGAAGGGAAGGGAAGGGAAGGGAAGGGAAGGGAAGGGAAGGGAGGGAAGGGAAGGGAAGGGAAGGCGCGGGAAGGGAAGGCGCGGGAAGGTGCGGGAAGGCGCGGGAAGGCGCGGGAAGGCGCGGGAAGGGAAGGGAAGGGAAGGGAAGGGAAGGGAAGGGAAGGGAAGGGAAGGGAAGGGAAGGGAAGGGAAGGGAAGGGAAGGGAAGGGAAGGGAAGGGAAGGGAAGGGAAGGTGCGGGAGGGGAAGGTGCGGGAGGGGAAGGGAAGGTGCGGGAGGGGAAGGGAAGGTGCGGGAAGTGAAGGGAAGGGAAAGTGCGGGAAGGGAAGGTGCGGGAAGGGAAGGTGCGGGAAGGTGCGGGAAGGTGCGGGAAGGTGCGGGAAGGTGCGGGAAGGTGCGGGAAGGGAAGGTGCGGGAAGGGAAGGTGCGGGAAGGGAAGGGAAGGGAAGGGAAGGGAAGGGAAGGGAAGGGAAGGGAAGGGAAGGGAAGGGAAGGGAAGGGAAGGGAAGGGAAGGGAAGGGAAGGGAAGGTGCGGGAAGGGAAGGTGCGGGAAGGGAAGGTGAGGGAAGGCGCGGGAAGGGAAGGGAAGGTGGGGGAAGGGAAGGGAAGGTGCGGGAAGGGAAGGTGCGGGAAGGGAAGGTGCGGGAAGGGAAGGGAAGGTGCGGGAAGGGAAGGGAAGGTGCGGGAAGGTGCGGGAAGGGAAGGGAAGGTGCGGGAAGGTGCGGGAAGGGAAGGGAAGGGAAGGGAAGGGAAGGGAAGGGAAGGGAAGGGAAGGGAAGGGAAGGGAAGGGAAGGGAAGGGAAGGGAAGGGAAGGGAAGGGAAGGGAAGGCAAGGCGCGGGAAGGGAAGGGAAGGCGCGGGAATAGAAGGCGCGGGAAAGGGAAGGGAAGGGAAGGCGCGGGAAGGGAAGGCGCGGGAAGGGAAGGGCGCGGGAAGGGAAGGCGCGGGAAGGTGCGGGAAGGTGCGGGAAGGGAAGGTGCGGGAAGGGAAGGGAAGGTGCGGGAAGGCGCGGGAAGGGATGGCGCGGGAAGGGAAGGGAAGGGAAGGGAAGGGAAGGGAAGGGAAGGGAAGGGAAGGGAAGGGAAGGGAAGGGAAGGGAAGGGAAGGGAAGGGAAGGGAAGGGAAGGGAAGGGAAGGGAAGGGAAGGGAAGGGAAGGGAAGGGAAGGGAAGGTGCGGGAAGGGAAGGGAAGGGAAGGGAAGGGAAGGGAAGGGAAGGGAAGGGAAGGGAAGGGAAGGGAAGGGAAGGGAAGGGAAGGGAAGGGAAGGTGCGGGAAGGGAAGGTGCGGGAAGGGAAGGTGCGGGAAGGGAAGGGAAGGTGCGGGAAGGGAAGGGAAGGGAAGGTGCGGGAAGGGAAGGGAAGGGAAGGTGCGGGAAGGGAAGGGAAGGGAAGGTGCGGGAAGGTGCGGGAAGGGAAGGTGCGGGAAGGGAAGGTGCGGGAAGGGAAGGTGCGGGAAGGGAAGGTGCGGGAAGGGAAGGGAAGGTGCGGGAAGGGAAGGGAAGGTGCGGGAAGGGAAGGTGCGGGAAGGGAAGGTGCGGGAAGGTGCGGGAAGGGAAGGTGCGGGAAGGGAAGGTGCGGGAAGGGAAGGTGCGGGAAGGGAAGGTGCGGGAAGGGAAGGGAAGGTGCGGGAAGGGAAGGGAAGGTGCGGGAAGGGAAGGGAAGGTGCGGGAAGGGAAGGGAAGGCGCGGGAAGGCGCGGGAAGGCGCGGGAAGGGAAGGGAAGGGAAGGGAAGGGAAGGGAAGGGAAGGGAAGGGAAGGGAAGGGAAGGGAAGGGAAGGGAAGGGAAGGGAAGGGAAGGGAAGGGAAGGGAAGGGAAGGGAAGGGAAGGGAAGGGAAGGGAAGGGAAGGGAAGGGAAGGTGCGGGAAGGGAAGGTGCGGGAAGGGAAGGGAAGGGAAGGGAAGGTGCGGGAAGGGAAGGTGCGGGAAGGGAAGGGAAGGTGCGGGAAGGGAAGGGAAGGTGCGGGAAGGGAAGGTGCGGGAAGGGAAGGGAAGGGAAGGGAAGGGAAGGGAAGGGAAGGGAAGGGAAGGGAAGGGAAGGGAAGGGAAGGTGCGGGAAGGGAAGGGAAGGGAAGGGAAGGGAAGGGAAGGGAAGGGAAGGGAAGGGAAGGGAAGGGAAGGGAAGGGAAGGGAAGGGAAGGGAAGGGAAGGGAAGGGAAGGGAAGGGAAGGGAAGGGAAGGGATTTACTGAAAGTAAATTCTATTCCACTTAGTGGTAATCCAAGTATTTTGTGGCAAAAAGGAACCCCAAATTAGAGAGTACATGTGTTACTGAAGAGAAAGACAACTGTTAAATTCAGTATATAAGATGTGGATACATAATTAAGGACTAGGCATCGAGGTTTAAGAAAGGAAAATCAGCTGTTTTATACTGAATTATCATATTGAGAGTTTATGACATTTTTTCTCCCACAGTAAATACATTTAAGTCTTCTCATTTAGTTGGGTATCTGAGCAACAGTGCCTAGTAATTTCTTTGCTAAATGTCTACCAATATTTAGGTCACCTGAAAGCAAATTTGTTTTGTTTCATTTTTAGGGGGGGCAAAAAGTTCCATGTCACTGTTGTTTATTGCTGTAGTTTGATTGCACAAAGAAAATATCTTAAAATATATTGATATTGTTGGTGCTTTCCACTACTTTACAGATAAGGTAAAGTTTAATAATAAACATAAACATGAACTCCAAATATCTTAAAAGAAAGATTAAAAAAAAAAAATGAGAATATAAAAGTCCTATCAGTTTATTAGGTAGCTACTGATTAAAACAGTGACTGCAAGTCAAATATATTTTTTTTAATAAAAAAGGTACTTCAGTCCAGATCTCTTTGTGTCTTATTCAAATTCAACATACAAATATAAGAAAGAAAACAGCCATCCATGATTGTTTCATTGCAGACCACAAAAGAATCCATCTGTTTATTTTGATTAAAAATATTATTGGAGAGTTTTTCACTGACAAAGTTGACTTAGTAAACAATGGTCTGCATTCATTATTGCAGGAAAGATATCTATGAGATCGAAGTTAAAAATCCAATAAATCACTTTTTTTTTATTGCTTAATGCAGCAGCTGAGAGTACTATGAGGTTACAGACCTGCAGATTTACTGTTGGTATGTTTCATGTCTTTCTCAGAAATACAAACTCAAAATATCCTAACACATATGCATTTTTTTTCCTAAAAGAACAATGATTCCGGCATGTTTTTATTCACGATTCTATGGATAATAACAAAGACAACATAATAATAGGTGTTAAAGAAAACCACTACTTTGGAAAGACTAAAAAAAAGTTATATCTAACTGAAAATTATGGTATGAATTGTGTAATGACACAGTTTCCAACACAAACTGGTTTTGTCTATACTGCAAAGCACTACTCAATTTTGCATATAAACACACTTTTAGTTACAGGAGCTCCTGCAGCAGTCTAATCTACTCAAGTCACAGTGGACATTCATGTAATTTTCAGAAAAAGGGACATCATGCTAATACTGAATTCTTAAAAATTCTACAAAACGGACAGGACTAAAATGGCAATACTGTTAACAGTAACATGTGTCCTGCTCATTACCGAAATAACTGAATGAATACATGACCTGAAATGCAATGAGTGTTACTAAATTCAAAACAAGGTGTTTCACCGTACAGGTGAAAAAAAAACCTCCAGCAAATTGGGAAGATGACCTCAAGAAAAAGGCCAACTCATCAATCATTCAAACATAAATAAAAAATACAATGCTCACTAGGGAGCTGTATCTAAGCAGTAAACAAAAAGTTAGAATTTGGAAAACATGAAAAGGAGAGAAAAAAAATACAGTGCAAATCATCCAGAATATTGTAGGATGTAATGATTGCTTCCGCTCAAACAAAATATCAGGGTTAAAATGTTCAAAGATAGTGAAGCAGTGAGATAAGTTAAGGATTTAGAATAAAACCCTGAGGAACTAAAAAACTGATTGATCATTTCAAAATGATGATGAATAAAGATTGTTATATTGGAAGTACATGAAATAATGAACGGTATATGCAAAAATTGATTGGGAGCTTCTGTTCTTCCTGTTGCAAAAAACAACAAGGAAGGCAGTGAAAATAAGAAAAAAAAATTGAGAATATTAAATATTTAGTCATAAATGCATAATCAATGCATGGAACTCGTCAAATAATGTTCAAAAAAAGTAAAGAGATTGAAATAACTGAATAATCATTCTTTCATCTCTTATTGAAAATGTATTCAATCATTAATTTAATAATACAACAAAAAAAGACAAAAGTCAATCCCTTACAAAGTATGTTGGCGAGTTAGAATGTGGGATACCCTGTGCTTCACTGTTTCAGTCCATTTGCAACTACAAGAATAAATTTTCAGACAATTCTGCATTTCAACAGAGGGGTTTCCCTTTCTTCCCACTGCTTCTGGGTGAACCAGAACTCAAAATACAACAGGTCCAGGCTGATTACTTTCTTGTAGTATAACAGTTTCAGTATTCAGTAGTTACAGTGCAGAAGCAGTGCTACTGTACTGATGAGGAACTGGATAAAGAAATAATGCTTCAGGGCAGCTAATACCAGGGTTTTGCTTTTCATGTATTCATCAAGATATTTAGGGGGAAAAAAAAAAATCTAACCTTCTCAAGAGTCATAACAATTTTAGGTTGTTGTCATCAGAATTGTGTGTCAAAGTTTTAATTTGAGCACAGTAGAATGAGAAAATTCCCATGCAGGACAAAGAGGGCCAAAACAGCTCAACAGACACTTCAAAGCTTGTCAGCTTCTTCAAAGTCAAGCAAGCATGGCAGAAGGACAGCAAAAATGCACGTTTTCCATGGAGGTTACAGAATCTTGATACAGGCAAATTTTAAAAAGAATTCACTTGGGCACAGCTGTGAGCTACCTGATCCAAGTTGTTCCTGCATGGGGGCTTGGACCAAATAAACTTTAGAGGTCACCTCCAATCATAAAATACTTTTATAATAGCCCAGTATGAGCATCTTATCTCAGCCTGTACTTCCGCACTCTCAGAGTAGAAAAACCCCCTTTGTGCTTATCTCCCCATGGAACACAGAGTTGCCTCCTAATTTGCTGCCAATCTGCCAGCATACTCAATATCAGTTTTTCCTTAGTCATATCATTATGGGTAATATAGCAAATTCTAACTCAAACTTTCAACAGTTTCTTCCAAAAGATTACCAAGAATTTAGGACATTTAATTTTTATTTTTTTTTCCAAAACTTAACTACCATGCATTTTTAAGAAAACATCTTGTTTCTTTACTTTTTAATTGCTAAATCTCCTTGCAGTAGTGACTAGCAGTCACTAATTGTATGGGTATTTTGGAACAAAAATTATGTTCTGCACTAAAATGCCAGACAAAGATATTCTGTTTACTTAATTATTTTCATAAGCATTGAAGACATGCTACTTAAATACGTGTTTCATCATTATGGTAAAAGTTCTAATATTTAAGCTGAAGATCATATATTCCCTCTTAGATAAAAGACATGTTCAAAATAATACAAATAGAGAGAGATAAAATTACTGCAGAACTTTGGACAATGTGGAGGATGCAGTAGGAGTGATGAAAGTTATTCAGAGGCTCATGAAGCTCCTGTATGTTAGGTAACTATGCTTATTCAAAGAAATAAAGCAGCATAGAAAGAGTGTTTTGTTTCCTTTGACTTATTTGTTGATTTGGCTAGGGGAAGCTCTTCAGAAGCACTAGAGATTTTAAGTACTGAACTAGAAAATTTTTGTCTCTGCTTGAAAATTACATCCTTACAAAGTATTGGGATGAGTGGGAGACTGAAAAATAGATTCCATGGAAATGTGGTAGAAGGAAGAAAACCAGCGAGAGGTATTAACAAAGTACAAACTATAGCTGAACTTCTGTTAGATATCAAAGGAAAAAATGTTGTGAAGTAGATGGTAACTGTATGAAGTGACACCAAAAGTTCTAAAGGTTTAAATGCTACATTTAATAATAATTTATTTGTACCAAAGCTACTGACAACAATTTATCTAAAAGTAAATATAGCTATGAAATTTCTGCATCTCCTACTGTAGGGTGCATCCTATCACATAAGCAAATACTGAGAGCAACAGAACAAAACACAGCAGATAGGACAGCACTCAAATGATTAAAATGGATCATAAAATTAATGGATACATACATAAAAATCATTTACTTGGAAGGATTCAAAACATCTTAAAAGCCATATAGCCGTCTGCTGCAAGAACAAGGATCTTTGGTATTTCTAGAACCTTTGATAAAATGGTGCATTCCTACTTGTGAAATCCTACTTTAATACCTCTGGAGTGTAGAGTTACAGAGGAGACAGGGGTGTGATTCTGTGGGAGTGATTCTGAATGGGAGTCTAGCTTATTCCATGTGAGAAAGGTCTATGTTAGTGCATTAGTCAGGGGAAGTATACTTCTTTTAAAACAAATCTCCTTATCATCCTCACTAATAACAAAAAGTGATCTTGGAGAGCTTGAATTGGATTCCATTCAGATAAAGCTAAATTAAAAGATGTGCTCCAAGGTCTTACCTAGCCTATCCCAAATGGCAATGGGTATTCAAAGCACAAAATCAAAGCACAGATACCCAGACATAAATCTCCCACGACCCATATGGTATGGACACAAAGTTATCATGACTGACTGTTTTACAGACCTGCTTCTATTGCACCTTACAGTTTGCTAAGATAATGATAGCTTGAGTTTGTCACAGGGGAAGATTGCTCTTACTCCTTTGTCTACAGAAAATGTTTCCAAAGGATATTTAACACAGTTAGGTGTCTGAAATTGCAGACATAGAACACCAAATCCATCAAAAGATTCTAATGGAGACTAAAGAGCAACAGGGTAACAAGGAAAGTCTTTTAATACAGTAGTAACATGTTGAAGTACAGTAATGAGGGATGGAACTGAGTATTCAGTTTCTGTAATGTGGATAAGTTATTCTAATTAGGAGAAGCATTCCAAAGAGTTATATGCTGGCCAATGCTGTTAATAATATTTTTAAAATAGCTAGAAAAGGGTGATAGCATGATAAATTCATTATCGATAAAGGCAGAGTAATATACATGAGTCAAAACAATAAACCATCCTAATTATACAATCCTGAGAGTAACTATTCAGGAGTGAGACATCAAAGTCCCTGCAGATAGTTATCTGAAAATATAGGAACAACATTTAGCAACAGCAAGAAAGGCAAATAAAATGGCTGCAATTACTAGTGAATATTAAGTAATGGTCATAAAGCTTCATTACGTCAGATGACAAATTCACCATGCTTGATTGCTGCAAGATTTTGTACTCATGTGACTCTAAAGAGGGTGCAGAAGAAGTTGAGAAAGATAAAGAAAAGGACAGCATGGATTACCCAAGGTACTGAACATTTTTTCATAGTGGAAAAAATTAAGTAGGCTAGAACTGCTCTGTTCAGATTAAGTGATGACTGAACAGCGTACATCAGAGCCGTGAAGAGTAGAGGTGTGAATCAATAAGAATACTTAAACTTTCTTTTTTTAAGAAAAAAGAAACTTTTTTTTAACTTTCTTTTTTTACTTAAACTTTGTGTTTTTTGTAATACAAGGGAAAAATAAACAATCAGTAATAAATTTAATATCAAAGGAAGATTTTTTTTTTCATAAAATGCATAAGGAAACAGCAGAGTTTATTGACAAAGCATATTGTGGAGATCAATTAATAAATACATTTAAGAGAATTAGGAAAGGTCCATCCAGTCTTCCTAAATACAGAAATTTTTATTCAACATCCCTATTTGGAAGCTGTTAAGCTACTGAGAGATGGCAATTGGGAGGGTATACTGGAGAATACAGATGAAATATTTACCTTGTTGATTATACTTTCCCCAACTGTTGCATGCCAATCCCCTTCAGAAATGAGACAAACAGACCTTTGACTAAGTATAATAGGTTCTTGTTCTTATGAATAATAAGGTATTGAAAGTTTTCTTGGGCTCTGAATTGAAAGAATATGATCACTGGAATTTTAAAACTACTTTGGGTAACAACCCTGAATCTATATTTTTAATATTCACCGAATTCTAATGTAATTTTTTTTGTTCTCATTCAAGACTGGGGTTGTACTTATTAAAAATGAATAGAAGGCTTTTTATCAACTTCTTCAGTAAAATGTCTGAAATTCAGTTTGAAGTGACATCTATAATTGTCAATCAAATATATGAACTGAATGTGAAAAATGAAAAAGAGAAGGTCAATTCTTTTCTATATAATTTAGTAGTAGAAATGAAACAGATATTACTCCTGCAACTAGGCAAATTACATCTATTTACATGTCAAAGTAACTTTAGGATACAGTATACCAAATAGTGATTGTATAATCAGACAGCCAAGGAAACTTATTTACCTCTCTCCCTAAGAAAACATTAGCATCTCTTCATTACTATACACTTTGAAACGAATCACAAAATGAAAGAAAAATACTAGAGAAGAAATTATGGAAAAAATAATGGAGAAATTAATGATGTTGGAATACTGAATTTACTGCAAATTTCATTAACTGTAATACTTAATAGATGGCTTTTTTAATTTCCAGAAGAAAGCTTTTATTATTATAAATAATGTTACCTCAAAGGTAGAAGTATGATTGGAAACTATTTTAGCCATTAAGAATACCCCTACTTTTAAATAAAGCCTATTTTAAGAATGGTAAGACTTTTCAAAAAACAATGCAATACTCTTTAAAGAAAAATTTAGGTATGCAACAAAAAATCTCACACATGATATTGAACTATTGCATGTTCACATACTGCAATATGAAGCAAGTCTTGTTTTACACAGCTATATTTATCACAGGAAGGCATTAGAAGCATCCCTACAATGCTCAATCTCATTTTAAGAGGGTTTTTTTTTTCATTGCTAACTTTCTAAAAGCAATATCATGAAGAGTAGGCAGCGAAGGATTCTTCTGCTTCTGCACACCACGACTTTTCAAAATCCATTCTCCTGTCAGATATTTACTCCTTCACTATTTTCTATGTCACTAAAAGCATTCTGGCCTCCTCAGTTTCCACTAAAGAACACACATTTCTTTTAGAAAGAATTATATTACATTATGAAGTGAATTGTGCACACATCATTTCAAAGTGTCTCTATTTGAGCCTTCTTTTAGAATAGTATCATTCTCTATGTTACGATCATTATTATAATGCAAATTATCTTCATCTATTGGTTTAATGTCTGAATACACTATCAGACTTGTAATACAAACTTTTTCCAAGTTGAATGGAAAGTATTTTGTAGCTACTTCTGGACATTTCCTATTTTCCAGACAATGCAAAGGCATGTTCCTAGCAGATGTCTGCTTTCTTCTTCTCACTCACCAGTCAATAAGATCCATCTCCAGTAAAAAAGTTAATTCTCACAGCAAATCAGAAGTTTCAGTAAGAGATACTAAATAGCATGGAGAAAAGAACCCCAAACACAATATGGTATTAATTATAGAAGCAGATTGATGATTTAGAAGTGTTTCATTAAAATGTTCTTAGCAAAACAATACACAATTCTGGGTTTGATTTTAATATATTAGTTTAGCTTCTAGACTATATAGTAGTATATTACCTAATTACTAAGGTAGTATTAACTGTCACGTGACAATTCTAAGTAGGTACTAAAAATATTTTAGAACTATCTTAAAGAGGTTAATTAAGCCATACTTGTGTGCTTTTACATGGCAGTATTTCTTCTGACAACCAATTTGGCTCATGTTGGTGAGGTATATCTCAATTAAGATGCATAAATATAAAATGATAATAAAATCCAAAGAATCATAAGTAAGTCCTGTAAAACGTCCATATTTTTTTCAGTATTCATGTTTAAATTGCATTTCTACTAATTCCTGAGATGGTACTGAATATCAGTACCCAGATGAATGCTTGCAATAAGATATTCTTACTGGAGCAGCTGTAGGTTTCCCAGCGATCTGTCTGTATCAGTTCCAGCTGGGTCCTCTTTCAGGCGCCTGAAATCAGTTATTTGCTTTTCTCTCTTATTTCCCTTCCTTCAAACTCCTCAGAAAGGAACACTGTTGTTCCATAGTCATAATGCAAACACCATACATGGAGTCCTAATCAGAGAAGATGACAAAAGCTATACCTAATTACAAACAAATATTTCAGTTGTTTCTGCCTGAAGATTGCAACCGTGTTTGCTGAATAAAACCCCCCCAGAATATGTCACTAAAAACTTTCAAATAGGTTCTTACAACGTTACTATGTAAAGGATAAACAAAGTCTTTTTTACCAATAGGATATGGATTATTTCATACACTAAATTAATAGTTTATGGCATTCCAATACACATTTTGTTGTAAATTACTATAAATTACATTACAGAACATAGATCAAGTTTTAATACTAAAAAGATTACCAAATAATCACATGTCAAAGCACTTGGAGAATTAGCTTTTCTATTTGGAGAACTTAGCTTTGCTACTTGGTTTCTGTCCTAACTCAAATTTTTGTAGACATATATATTTATATGTGATAGGCTGCTAAATTAAATGAAAATTCATAATTTCCTAATAAAAATGAATATTAGTCAGTGAAATTCCATTTTGTAGTTCTCACTTCTGTAGTAAAACATAACCTTTCCCATTTTCACTTTGTCTAGCTATTTTCTAAAAAAAAAAATTGTGGGGAAAATCAGGGATTTTTAAATTTTTTTTTTTTTTTAAATTTAGGCTGTAGTGAATGAGTCTGAACTTGCAATCAGGTGCAACATTTTTATACCAACAAATAGTTACTGAAATATTCAGACCTGCAACCTTCTGGAAATGGTGATTTTTAATGTAGAGATAGTCAACAGAAAACAATGTAAATTTTGATCCAATACTGAATACGTCCCTATTGTTGTGCAATTTTGAAAAATTTACATCAGAAAAATGAAGAATCATGATATGACCTTACTGTGTAACCATCATATCAATATTTTATAATTAAATTTGTTTCAAGAGTATTGCTAAAGAACCTGTAATTCTGCAATGTAGTTGGAGTAGAATGATTTTTGCCATACCATACAGACCACTGGGTAAAGCTGGAAATTATTAAAAGAATCCCCCTTCTCAATAAATCTATAGAATAAAATTTCTGACAATAATTCCAAGTATCTGTATTACTTTAGCTTACTTCATGAAGGCAAAACTGACTCATGGCTACAGGTATCTTTCCATATTACAAAGAAAGGTCAAACTTCTAGATAATCATCCTGATATCTTACTGTTAAGTATAGAAAGGCTGAGTCCTTCAAATGAATAAACAAAAAAAAAATTAAAGAAATAAAACAAGAGAAAAAATATTTCTAGTCCAAAAGCTTTTTGTTTTGCACTCCTACTGTCAAAAAAAAGAAACTCTGAAGAACAGAATAAATACAGTGCAAATAAGAAGTAAAGGTTTTATTTTAGTACCCCCTTAAGAAAATCATATTTATGGAGACATATACAAAAAAAAAAAAAAAATTATTATCTACCAGAATTTGTTATCTCCAGGAATTACAAATTTGACATATAATTCTTCCACAAGCTTTTCTAGTGACTGCTGCCACACAGTTTTGAAAATTATTCCAGATTTTCACTACTGACATAATTTCTAGTCACAATTTCTAACCGTGCATTTAGTCTGAGTAGCCATATTTCCTTCTCAAGTTTTATTTGCCTCAGCTAAATACACTGCTTTCCTCAAGTCTCCTCCTCTATAACTGATATTTTATCCTTCTAGTCATCCTTGGGGTTCTCTACACTTTAATCTTAATCTTCCTTGAACACAAGTGACTAGAATTATGGAATAACAAAATTACATCTTTTCAATGCCTTAAACAAAGTTACATTTCCTGTCTCGACTAAATTCACTAATGCATAGCAAAATTGCATTGTATTTCCATCATACCAGTGTTCTATAACCATCTTCCACTCAACTGACATTGTCAGACTTTTTAAAAAAAGTTTTATGTAAGATAAGCAAAAAATCCCACCAACATCAAAGGAAAATAAATCCTCAAGTATCAAGTTAATATCACCTTGAATAACTTTTACTATTACTCTCTATAACTTTTTGGTGTTAAATTTAATCCATTTCTTACATTCCAGCTGAGAAACTTGTCTAACTTTTCTAAATTTTTTTTTAGCATTAGCAATACCTTCCAACTTTATAATACTTTTACTCTCACTACGACTTGCAAGTACCTCAAGAAAAAGGAAACAAAAGCATAATAGATCCTAGCAAAATCAAAAAAGGTGGCATTGGTATTAGATTGAAATGAAGATTAAAAATATTGTTACTGTAACAGTGAGAAAATTATGAAGTAAATGGTTGGCAACATCAAGCATGTAATTCCTTTACTACACAATGGATTTATTATATAATATATGCATTATATATTTGCTTATATGATATATATGTTTGATTAAATAAATAATCATTTGTTACCTGTAGAATATCTTTCATATGCTGCTTTACATAATATATGAATAATACTCACTAACTTACAGAGATATTAGGGTCCCTTATTCCTCATACCCTAAATGTCATAAAGACAGGCAGACAGCAAATTGATAGTGCTCCCTGATTCAAAAGTAATTCTGTCACTGAAGACCATAGGATACGGTTCTAATCTCAGTATGTTTTTCATGATACTTTGACTATTAAGTGCCTCCTGTTCCAAAAATGAAATGTATCAGCTTATTCTTGTGGGAATAAGTTGTCAGAGATGCCATGAGACTGGCTGAGTTTCATATATCCAAAAAGTTTCTGACAAGCAGAATAAATTAACTGAGAGTGCCTAGCTAAAGCAATTTATAGATTTCTTATATTTTGGAGTCTAGCTCATAGATGAAGTAACTTCATATGTCAGAATATGGCCCACTTTTGTGTTACAGTAATACACTGTTGAAACAAATAAAATCAGATTTTCTTTATGCATACTTAAAGTAATATCTTATGCAAGCTTTTTTGATAAGTTTATTTATTGATAAAATAAAGAACTATTGAGCTCGCCCTACTACAGTTCAGTGAAAAAGCATTACACTAAGAAAATAAAGGTCTTATAGGTGATGTGTAAGACACCAGAAATGAACGCAAATTAAAGCTCTATATCGCACCATACCACTATGTACTTCATAAATGTTTCTTACTTTAAATAAATTCTAATAGACTAGTAATGAAATAGAGTAGTCTTAACTTTATTATCTCTCCAGTTGTAATATCCTTTATGACTACTGATATCTTCAAAAAAACATAATGATCTTCTATAAACTAAGTAAAATGCATTTAAAATATTTTTTGTGTATGTTTTTATTATAAATTTCATAATCTATTATACCTAGAAAATATTTTAATCTTTTGGAATATAGCTATGTCTATCTAACAGCAGAAAACCCTTATTCCTACCTGCCTCAATTGTTAGATTTTTTGATGTAGAAATTCTTTCTTCCTATTTTGGTGAAAATATCCTGTCAGTGAAGGACACAGATTCCTTTCATTAAGTGCAAAGTTTTAAATACTCCTTTTACTCCCACTCCTGTATTTTTTCTCAAAATAAGAAGTAATAATTCGAAGATGCACATAAGCAGGGACAAAAGTAATGGGTCTCACCAGCAGGTAAATTCACAGCTGAGGTTACTGTACACATTGAGGTCTGTTACATGCAGACTTTTTCATAAGATTTTCAAGTTAAAATCATGGCCAGAGTCAAGTGAGTTCCTCATTTATATTACATCAAATGAGAAACTGCAACTAGGCAAAGTGATTACTTTCACTTTCTGTTAGATAAATACAGCGCATGAGACTGAGCTATCAATTGGGTTACCTAATTAAGTGTAAGATTATCCAGGTGTTTGGCATATGACCAAGATGGTTTTAATTTGATGGACTACTGGAAAATCAAAGGTTTAACAAAGGCTTTCCATACAAAAGCACAAGCATTTAAGACACATCAGATGCAATCAAAGACAGTAAAAAGCTTTTGAGACACTCCCTGAATGATTTTGTTAATGGAGGAAACTGCAGCAAAAGGACTAAATACAATCAATGCTTGCAAGAACATAATTTCAAACGATGGCTAAAACAATCTGGCTGCATGACACACTCAACAAGGTCTCACTTCCTCTCTCTCTCCATCTTTGTTTGAATTTGCACTATCTTTCTATCCTGCTTGCTCTGGTCTTCTCTTATCCCTTGCTGAGCAATTCAGCTCGCCAAACCAACAGAACACTACCCACCGACATACTAAGGGGTGCAACATGCACCTCAGGTCTGAGCAGCTGGACTTACCCAAGGGAAACTGCAGAAGCCAGCAGGGACAAATTATCATTTTGGCAGCAGCAAGCTATTTTCTAGGCTCAATCATTTCAGAAGTACTATAGATCATTCTTTCTCCAGAGAAGTCTACAAATCTGGGTGGGCATGGTTGAAAGTAGTTGTTCCATGAACCTTAATGAGAGGCTTGTGCACAGCTGGATCCTACATAATATGACAGAATCCCTACCAGACTAGTTAAAGAGGACATGAAAAAGTTTGTATAAATTGCCACCAAGGCCTCCACACAGCCAAATCACACAATTATAAACATGTGTTTTACGTCAGCTGATAATGAAATGTACAGCAACTTGAGCAATGCATCATTTTGTGGTATAAAGGTGACAGAAGAATCAAAATTTTACTATTAGTGACAAATTATAGGATCATGCAAAATAAGCACCAATACAACCCTTAGCCTAACAGTGAGATATCACAAAATACCAGTGCTTAAAACTGTCTTGCCAAAATCTGATATATCCAGTAAAAATCTGATCCTGTACATCAACTTCAACAAAAGTTTTGGCAACAGTGATGTGTTTTGTATACTGAAATATCTTTCTAATAAGAAAAGGGACTTTTGACAAAGTGCTGACTTGTTTAAATGACAGAAGGAGACCAAATAAAACCAGTGAAGACATACATACAAGCATTAGTGGTCCAAACCAATTGCTATTTACTTTATGGTTTGTGTTTTTTCACATGGAAGTTCAATAAAAGGGATTTATTCTATAATTTTTCTGAATATGTAATACCTTCAGACTTTAAACATATATATGTCAACTCAAGATTTCACTGAAGTCAGACAGACAGGAGATCCCTTCACACCAACTGAATCAACAAGAAAAAATAGTTCACCAAATGTTCCCTAGAGTACTGAAACCAGGCTATTATATTCAGTAGAGTACTTATTTATGGACAAATTAATCGAAGGATTTTATACTGTGAAAATATTGGCTCATGTAATAAAATGTCCAAAATAAAATCTGGAATTAATAGACAAAGAAAAACTGACCTGTCCTTAAAGTTTCATTGCCAGAAGATTAGCTTTCATTTGACTGCATGTATGTGCTTCTAATATTTCTTCATTAAAAAAAAAAAATAAAAATAATAAATGTATGAATTTTTACTCATTTATTTACATTAGCCCAAGTACAACTTTATAAAGGCAGATTTAAAATCTGCAGTCTTTGGAGGCAATGTCAAAATTACCATTTACTTCCATAAAATTAAGTTTGAGAATGAGGTCAATAATAATAAGACTAAGAAACTTCACTGCTTTTCTCAACATAGATAATGGCACTGCTAGGAAGGCAAACAACAGTATGTTTATTTTTCTAACATTCCATCTACTTGCCTGACAAACAGGTTGCAACACGGTCATCACAAAAGGAAAGTCATTATTTTGAAAGTGGGTATTTTGAAACAGTTGCATTTTATGCAGTGAAAATATGAGGGAATAGGAATGCATTCTTACTCTTTACACTAAGTCTATTAAAAGAATGCTAAAGAGAACCGAGCATGCAGATCATCTGGAGAATTCAAAACTTAAAGTGATTAATTAGACCTTATTTTGTCTCGAGCAGATTTACGGAGGTTTTTTCAACTTAGCCCCCATTGTTTGTAATTACCAAAATCACACCTCCATTGGCTGGTCTGCCCTGCTTCATGCATGAACAGCAATCTGATTGAGCACTCTTGTTAGGATTCCATTCGTCATTGTAATTAGCCATAATCATAGCCTTCCTGGGTGCATGAGAATGTGCAAACGACCGATTCACAACCCCAACCTATTTGAATATGAATCTTCCCAGTGAGTAGCAATAAAATAGTGGAAACAAAGCAGCTTCTCTAGGGAATTTTGTAAAGCATCCCTGTCTCTGATTCTCCCCCCTTAAAAATGTTCCCTTTTTAGTATTTGAATTCTGTTTGCTAAAACAAGGCTTGCTTAATGAAGACAATGGCTTATTATTTCTTTAAGTGGCACAGCAGGGTCCAAGTATTACAGGCTCAGCTCTTTCAGCCCTTGCCAAGGACACAGGGAACAAAGGGGCAGGCAGTAACGTCAGGCAAATAGACCTCTCCTCACACTGCACTTCGGGAGCACTTTCCCCAGAGCAGGACCCAGGTCTCGCCTATTCTGGAGCTCAAAGACGGGGTCTTTTTCTCGGCGTTCCCGTAAATGGCTCGCCCAGCGCCCGGCCCCGGGGCGGGGGCGGCCCGGCCGCAGAGCGGCCGCTCCTCCCGCCCGGCCCGAGCGGGAGCGGGGGGCAGCCACGGCTGCCAAAGCACGGACGCAATTAGGTGGGAAGACAGCGATTTTGACGACCGCAGCTCTGGCACAATGATCTAGTTAACTTGTTAACATATTTAGCAATAAATATTTCGGTAAGAAGAAGTCTCAGAGGCCCACTAAGCGTCGAACAACCAAGAATTATTACTTAAGTTGCCACATACCTCTGGCCTGGAATGAAATTCTGACTTGTACTATCCCCAAACCAGTCCTTGTATAATGATTATGAACTGATTGTCTTTTTCTTTGTTTTGTTTATAGACGAACTGATAACATGTAAATAGAGCATAGGATAACATACAAGACTGCAATTTTGTTAATATTGAATTTTGAAATTATAATCCGCTAATGCAATATGTTACACTAGTTTTTCTTGCTACAATTTCTTGTTTCCAGAGCCTTCAATTTATTAATAGAGCAGCTATGCAATGGTATTTTATTAATGCAAATATTTTATTCAACTAGCACTATTAGTAAAAAGTATTAATCATAATAATAAGCTATAGATTAACTAAAGATGTAAGAGGAAAGTCCCTTCAAATGATCATAAAACGAATTTCACAATACTAAACTTAATTTCAATGGAAGATAAAGACAAACTATTTATTATATATAGGTCTCTACACATGTAGGAGAAATGGCATGTCCAAGTGTTTCACGCTTATGGTCTTGAGTCAGCAATTGTTAATTCTTGTAATTAACATAACAGCTTTTCTCCTTAATCAGTCTAACACCTTCATGGAAAAAAAAAAAAAAAAAAGCAAGCTCAGGATTTACTGTAACTAATGAATGGGATGATTACTAAATCACAAATAATTTTGTAGATTGATCTTAACTGATTTAGAAACCTTGCTAAATGTGGGGGTGGGAGGGTTGACACTTGTACTATTTCTGGGGAAACAAATACTTTCAGTGTGGAGCTTTGCTTTTTGCGTGACTGGTAAAGTCTACACTCACACCCTCCTGAAGAAATTGCAGCATGGAAGTGATGCAAATTAAATCCTTCCAAATGTTGCTCTGCCATGCCAGCTCAGAAAATAGTTCCATAGCAACCATTTCCCTGTCAGCCCTTACAGACTATGCTGAAGAAGCTTTTACAGCCTCTGAAAAACAGTGTTGTTGCAATTAGAATAGCAAATACTTTAAAAGTAACAATATTTCAGCAAGGTGCAACATAAAGGCATCCAGTAACATGGAAGTTTTTGTTCTTTCAGGCTTCCCCATTACTTTATAACAAACGAAAATCAGGGAAGCAAATAGGACTAATGTAAAGTTTTGTGATAGTAGCTGGCACACTCCTGTTTCATCCCTTTTTCATCCCTTTGGGCACGTCCTGGTGTGATGCTGCAAACCCTCTGTATGGGTATTTGTATTCTGATGTCATAACTGGAAACCTAAGGAGATTGCAGGACATCTCTTGCCTTTAGCAAAGAACCATGCTGAATAAACCCCTTATCTTGATATGCAAAACATCTAACAATTGAGACAGGTGTTTCAGAGAAACGATGCTACTTTCTTTGGGTTCATTTTTGCTGATCAGGAGAAGGAAACAAGTTTCTGATACTTCTACAGCATGTCTCTTCAGTAACTTCTTTGTAAAGGAAATAGGTGAGAGATTCCTCTCAGTTTAATGAGACTTATGCCACTCATTACCATTTAATTTAGATTTTAGGACTTTATACTCCATATTTGACTGATGTTTTGTCAAATCACTAGAGAAAAAACCCTTTAAATTCTTTATATCAGTGCATGTAAGAACATATTCCACTAAAACTAAAAAGGTGGTAAGTGGGAGAAAATCTATTACCTCATTGCATAATACATAAGTTGTTAAATTATAGCAATGTGGAATAAGATATAAAGTATTGATGAATGATCATTTTATTATAACATGTTCCATACAGATATTTCACTACAATATTCCATGAAAATATTTTAACCGTTTTCTGCATCAAAAGCCATCAAAATATGAAGAATGAATAATTGCACCTCCCATGCAATCTACATAGAAAGTGTGTAGGGTAGGATTTGCATATTCCAATCAAACAGTAACCATTAAACAAAAAATCTTGGCACTGTTTGTGAACATTTTGCAAAAGAGCATCTTAAACTTATGGCTCTTTCTGTGAAGTTAAAAGATTCTTCCTGTATATGCCCTATGCTTAACTTTGCTCAGAAAGATGAGATACTTGTTATATGACTAACTCCCTTCAAACCAAACTTTGAAATTCTGCTGTAATGGATGTCAGTTTGTTAAGAAAGTTTCTAGTCTCAGTATGTTTTTTCTTTATGTGTATGATAGATTCACTTTTACTGCTTTTTTTTTCCACCACTGTGTGGTAACTGAACTTTTTTGCAATTTAATGTTTCACTTGCTATTGAAAGGTTTTCTATAAAGTTTATTAACAAATACTAAGGTAAGATGAAAAATAGTATTTTGAGCTAGCTATAAAATACCTATTTTTATGTAATTCTCTGTATTTTAATACATATATATATATATTTACTTAAATATTTATATGCATGCTTAATTATTTGATTCTATTTTCAGCTGCAGCTATTCCAGACAAACTGTTCCCTCAAACCATGGATTTCATGGGATTATATTTATGACCCATACTTTTGAGAAGCCCCCTGACTGCATAAACACAATACTGTAGTGTTTACTTTGTACTCTGCATTCAATAAAAATGAGATTTTGCATCAATGTTATTTTTTGTCATACACTAACATCAGAATTTTACTAGCTTATTTTCCATGGGGTCTCCATATAGCAATGCACTTCACTGACCTGTGTATAGAAGGAATAGTGATTAATCTTAGAACGGTGTCACCTAGAGTTCTAGTTAGAGCAGAATACTTGATTTTAAGTTGGCCACCTCCAGCATGATTCAAGACAGAAATCACGTACATAACATATTTTCATTTCTTACTAAAATGCAAGCAATTGAGAACGAGTCATAAACAGATGTACTGGCTCTTGACTTTATTGAAATAAAAAAAACAAAACATTCCTGCTGTTATCATCAGAATAAGATTAGGCATCAAAACAGTAAAAGACATGAATAATAGCTGCATACTGAAAGGTATTTTATTCAATACCTACTGATGCATAAGGTTTCACAGCTCTATGAAAAGTTTAAGATATAACAAATAGTCTTTTAATAGAGATGGAAACATTCAATTTTGGGTTTTGATTTTTTCCTTATTAAGAGGTAGGAAGTTTTATATTTTTTTCCTTAAATAAGAAAGCCCTGTATTCATCTCTTCAAAACCTTGTATTTTCTCTTCAAAACTTATCTGTAAAATCCAGGATGCTAGAATGAAATTAGAAATACTTAAATATGGCATTACAAAAGAAAGTTGTTTCACTTTGATTCTAGAGGACTTTCAGTTTGTTTCTGTACTGCATAGAGTGAGACAGAAAATATTATGTATTTATCTTTAGGATCACAAAAATACAGGCAGGCAGATAAATACTGTATTCAAAAGTTACAGGACAGTTCTGAAGTTGCATCACTGAGTAGTTGTTACATTTGCTACACAATCTAAAATGTGATCATTTAGTTTTTTACAAAGATGTCATAAAGTTTTTAGTTATAAAATCAACCTTCCTCCTCTTAACAGGGATGATTTACATGTTTTATAGAAAGGTCTCATCAGAGAAGATATATGGTGTAAATTTATTAGCAGTTTGGTGTCTACAAAACTTTTGATTCTTTGGCTAAAGAGACTGAAAGACGTGTTCTTGCTAAGAAAGAAGAACTTCAGGAAAAAAAAGAATAATTGAAAGATGCATTGGAAGGCTTTGGATGCCCCCTTTCTGCCTCTTGACAAGAACAGAACATCTAAGGCCATAGAGTATTTTACTTTAAAATTTTTGTATGTCTACTCCTTGTTTTTCAGGAACCATACTTCAGAGACCTGGATTTGATTTGTAGAATTGTCAAGTAGAAGAATAAAGAGGCTTTGGTTTGATTTCTGTCTGGAAACTACGTTTTCTGTATTTTTAACTGACATATTTGTTTCATTTTACTGAAATAGTATACTTTGATTCTAGGCAATTTTAAAGCATTTAATTTAAAGATTTGAAGAACAGTTTCTAAAGTCTTTCAATTAGAGCCCTCATAAAAATTGTATAAGTCAGTAGGAGCTGAACAGAAAAAAAATTAACTAATCTGAACAGTCAGGTCTTAGAATAAAATTACCAGCTTCTAATTAATCACTAAATTATTAAAATAATTATCAGGATTACAGTTAGAAATCTAATACAAAGTCTCCCTCTGTGACCTTTCTCTTTATCTGCAAGACGGGTTTAATAGCATAAACTGTGTAAAATAAACTGATGAACATTTATGAGGTGATCTGAGGCCACTACAAAACAGCACAGATTATAAAGATATAAAGCAAAATACTCTTCATTCAATGTTCCTAGAGACCACTGATTAGATATTTTATTTTTTAAAATTGTACAGATGTATAAAATAGATTTAAGATATCTTCCCTTCCTCCTTCCCTCTGCTTCCTCATCTACTGCCAGGGCTCACACTCCTTTCAGTTGTACCAGCACAAACATCTCCGTAGCTGCTGTCAGGTTATTGTGATGTTCTAAAGAGACATAAAACTAAGAGGAAAAAACCCCACCAAAGCAAACCAAAACCAAACCCACCACAAATGTGTTTTTTTACTGGTTTTAAGTTCTACCATTATAGTGATCTGATTAATACAATGAAACATAAGCACAACTGAGGGAACATTGAACTGCGGCACAGGACATGAACAAACAGATGAAACTTCTTTAATCTGGTTCTGATGCACCAGCAAGTGTTCATATAGTTCTATTTCAAGTGAACTATCCATCCTGCATAATAGATCAAATCAGATCCTAAGGAAAAATATATTATTCTGTAGGATAAGAGCATAGTAATAAATCAAAATGTAGTTTTTGTTGATTGGGATGTATGGCATTTCCTAGTTTGTTAAAAAAGCACATGAAAATTTAAGATTTATATGTCATCATACTAGCATGGAGGACATTTATTGTCAGAGACAGAATATATAATCCAAAACTATTTTAATAATTAAACAAATTTGTTTCAACATTAATAAGGAAATGCTGTTGGACATCCATTCTTGTGAATGGAAGAACAGAACAGTATCCAAACAGTTTTTTTCCACAAATTTTTCCTACAAATCCAGTGGTTTCATCAGAACATACAAACTCAAAAATCCTGAATACCACCATTATTTTATCCTAGTTTTTCTAGCCCAGTAACTCCATCTGAGCAGTCTGTTTTTAAAAACACTAGTTATTCTTGCAAATAACACTACACACAAGTAGAAGGAGCCCAAATGTTACCAGCTTTAATAATTATGCTCAGGAATCCTTCTTAAAGGGCACTTGGATTTATATTCCTTACCCAGATCTTGCCTTAGAAGAGAAAGAAACTGCAGTCAAAAGAGTGCAGGCAGATCCAAGGGCCTGGAAGGATTTTTGAATCTCTAACGTCAGATGCTATTTGCTTGTCCAGTACTGTATCTTTAAGGCTTTCCAGACATTTCTATAGTTGTGTAATTTCTACAGTTTATGCTTGAAACTCACCTTCACATTGACCACTTTAAATTACCAAAATAAACCCAATATTAATAGAAGGAAAGAACACAGATATATTTAAGCACTCAGAGACAGTAAAACAGCAAACACAAACAAATGAAATGGGGAGTTCAAAGAATCAATCTTTTGTTTCTGTAACTACAAAATTACATATTGCCTTTCTTATATAATTGGTGCATGAACATGTGTGCATACCCACACCAGACATTGGAGAAGGTATTTTTGTTGCAACACTTAAGTCACAATTGACTTTCCTAGAACATGTGGATTTTATATTTCAATTTTACATGCCCCCAAAACATGAAAGTCAAAGCCCAACACTAAGAATGATGAGTAAATGTATACCAGAGCTTAAATTTCAAGTAACCTTTAGAAAAATGAAGAAACATTGTGGCATTCAACAAGAGGCACAAAGCCCTGCAGCTGGAACAGAACAACCGCCTATACCAGTAGAAGCTGGGAAGTGATGGGCTGAGTAACAGCCCTGCTTCCTTGAGGGTTATGGTGATCGCCACATTGTAGAACAGCCAGTAGTGCTCCTGTCACAAGGAAAGAAAAATTGCATCTTGGGCTGTGTTAAAAATAATGTGTCCAGCAAGTAAAGGAAAAACACTGTTCTTTAACAAGAAATGGTGAGGCTACATGTAGAATACAATGTCCTGTTTCCTCATCACACCTTCAGAAATACACTGAGAAGCTGGAAAGATGCTCCAGTTGATTATTACCAAAATAGCTGTCAGATAAAATAATTACTATTCCATATACTGCCTCTAGGTTCTGCTATTCAGTAGCTTGGGAGGAGATTTTTGAGGTATTAGATACTTTTTTCCTCATTAGTTTTTTAAGTTAAAGAGAAAACAGATAAGCCTGTTCACTTCAGTCACTTTCAGAACCTGATTCTACATGAGAAGTACTTAAAAGTCTTCTAGTAATTTGAATCACATGAAATCTAGAAGCCCAAAGTTCACTGTACATAGTCAATAGACTAATCATACTAATTATAAACATTTCTGTCTTTCCTACATGAAAAAGGGATATACCTCAGTAAGCTACATCAATATCAAAGCCTTCAAGAAGAATTAAAGTGACAAAAGTTTAGAGAGGTTTTAATGTGCTGACTGTAGGATCTAAAGCTGGAGGTGTTTTTACATTTGTCATTAGTTAAGGTAAACTGAAGATGAACATAAATCTCAGACATTTTATGAATGCACCTGTAAATTTACATGCTATGGCTAGAGAGCAACAAGAAGTATGTACTGAAAAAGACACATGTAAGTATAAATACTGCGTAAAGATGTGGTTTTAAGTTAAAGAAATGTTGAGACTGTAATAGAACAAATTAAGCCTGTTAACACATTCAAAGTTGTACCATTATTTTTGTGCCTCACTTTCTTTACCAGTAAAACACCTATCTTTCAAAGCCCAGGGAAGTCTTATTCATTGAGCAGCAGTATGTTATGACATTTTCGATGTAATGCAGAAATACAAAATAATAGGCTCATCCATCTAATTTCATAGAATCACAAAATAATTTACTTTGAAAGAGACCTCTGGAGATCATCTCATTCAATTCCCTGCCACAAAGATGGAAAACTATTTTTCTATTATCCAGCTGAAATTTTCTTTATTGCAAATTGTGACTGCTGCCTTTTTGCTTTCTGTTGTGCACCACTGAAAAGTGTCTGGCTCTGTCTCCTTCACAACACCCCTTTAGGCACTGGAAGACTGCAATTAGCTCTCAATTAGCTTTCTCTTGACTAGACTAACCCAACCAAGAAAATAAACAGGAGATTCTGGAATAAATTCACAAACTAAATGAGGTGGTGGGAGTTTGAGAGGACTGCAGAGTGGTTAATGATTCAGAAATCATTCATGTAGTGATTAATAGCAACAACTGGCCCAAAGACCTGATGACCAGGAAAAGTAATAACCTTCCAGAAATTATAGAACAATAGTTATTACATTCCCTGTTGGTAACAACATTGAAACTTAAATAAAACTCATACCAAAAATAAAAAGCTAAGATGAGCATTGGACAGGATATAGACAGCACTTTTTGCTGAGGAGGAATGAATGGTTTGAACTTATTTAAATTCTCAAGATATCAGTAAAGGCAGCTATGGAAATATGTGATATTATAAGCTGCACCTTAACTAGAAGATGTTTCCTTAGGAGGTCTTGAAAATGGGTTTATCATGGTTCTTCATAAAAATGTAGCATTTATTGGAGAATAGGTTAAATATTTCTATGTGAAAAACCTCACACACATTTAAAGTTAGAAATAAATGGGAGTAAAAAGTAAGTACAGTTAGAACAAAATATTTGGCCCACTAAATCTGTGACTTAGATAGATTGACTTAAATGGGAGTTTGCAAACAAAGAACTTAACTATTTAACAACTCCACCAAGTATTTTCAAGTGTTCTAAAACAAATATTCACCAAATGTGACTCAGGTACTATTTATTGCTGAGCAACTGTAAATAATTCCATGCAAGTACACAGTATTTCTTGGTAAGTCCTAGGTAGGCTATGGAAGTTTTTACTGGTTTAGTGAAATTTTATATGTATGGTATGATAGGGAAGATCTGAATCAAATAATTTTCATATAACATCAGATCAGATCAGGCACAACTACTTTAAAAAATAAAAGGCAGTAGTTTTTATCTAGGTAATATCTTAGAGGCTTATCCTGTTATACCACCAATTTCATAACCTCCAGGTGACAATGTGGGTATAAACAAAGACATTTCTTAGCTGATATGAAAATATTGTTTTAAGCATAAAAACATAGAATAACCATTATAATGTGCTTGTGCACAGTATCTGTTACTCTGCTCAAGGATGGAATAGTTTTGGCTTCCTTCAGAAATAACAGCAGTATAAAAGGTTGCCACTTTATAATGAAATATACATGGGTACAGAATTAATTATTAAAGCAGAGAAAACACGCTTCACTCTTAGAGAGAACTCACTTTTACATTCTAAGGCTTATCAGCAAACCTCTTTGATAAAATAAAAGATTAAGAGAAACAGCACAATTCTAGCAGTCCCAATGTGTATTTGCTACCTTTAAATTTTCATCAAATAACCCAATGCTAACCAGTAACTGGAATTTTGAATTACAGCTCGAGCAAATCTAGAAATTAAGTAATTTCTTGAAAGATATTTTGGAAAGCTTATTCAAACCTGACAGTCAACATATTAGACGATATCACCACATTAGGTTATGTTTAAAAAACACAGATTAATAATCTAAGATTCTTAATGCATAAATAAAAAACTACCTGGGGAAAAGGCATGGGGCTGAAGCTCCTGCTCTCCATGATTACTGATGGTTTCTAGTTTTATCTAACTAATGCGTCAGAATTTGGTCAGGCAGTGGACTAGATTATCATGGTATATCCCTTTCAACTGAAATATTCTATTCTATTCTATTCTATTCTGTTCTATTCTATTCTATTCTATTCTATTCTGCATTTGAAATCAATTTCATGCAATGTCAGTCAGGTGGTCTAAATAATCTTCTGAGGTGCTCAATCCATACAACTTTGACTTTCCATATCCTTGAAAACAAACTATTATCCTAATTAGCTGTAACTCTGCACAAGAAGACGTTAACATAACCTTGTTTTCTGCTATCATGAATGTCTGGAGACAAGAGATCACTGATGGACTGATGTCAGGAGCGATCTGAACAGGAAGTTCTATTCAATTCATCTTTCCACACTTGTTACATGTAGCTTAAGGACTTCTATTGAAGGTGGACTGAATTTTATTATCTCACAGAAATAATAGATCAAATTAATCACAATTGATAATAAATACATTGCAAATAATATGCTATGCATTTCCGATCTAATTTGTGAAGGAATTTTTTTGTGGCTATATGCTTCTTATAGTTCATCAAAAAAGGACAAATTCAGTGATATTACTGAAGAGTTTTAGAGAGCTTATTTTCCCAACCACTTCAGAAAAGCATTGAAGCATATAAGGAATGAAAAACAGTAAAGCAGAAAGCAGACATAAAATACAGATCTAATTCTAGAAAACAAAAATGCAGCTTTCCTCATCTCTAGCTTAAGCTAGAAATTTCCAGCTAAGTCAGAAAATTGGCAACTCTTATTTGAGCTCAAAATGAATCAACCCCTGAGAGATGTATAACAGCAACAATTTTAAGCATAAAAGTTTATTTTAACTCTGAAAGGAGTAAAGTAGTCTTAATAATGATGGAATGTGAATTTCCAAACAAATACATACTATGCCCTTTTGTATCAATTTATAGCTGCTTGTGGTTTCACCCGAAGTGCTGCACAGAAACAGAAGGGTAGATTTTGGAACAGACATAAAAAGGACTGCAGTTTTCACCTGATCAGTATGTGGCTTGGCTTTTGTTGTTTTTTGTTGTTGTTTTTTTTTTTTTTTAGCAAGCATTTGAACTGATCTGTGGACATATTAAGCAAAAAAAATATATTAAGGTAAGTCAATGAATTTTGTCTTTCACTCTGTGGAAGCACAATAACTCTGTGGAAGCTAAGCAATAACTCAAAGGAAACTTAAAATTGCCCGAGTTCAAGTGCAAAAATGACACTCTAGCCCAAGCTTTGTTAAAAGGAATGTTTCTGCCTCAGATAAGGGCTTTATTCAGGGCCCCTGTCTACCACTCTAGGAATAATAAGAGTAGCAATGTTCCAATGCTGTTATTAAATGGTGTGGCAAAGTGGGGGTTTCCCGTCCAAACTGGCCTTTTTAAGAGCCTGAAAGGACAAGATAAGAAACACAGAGTGGGAACATTGTTTACAGTACAGGTTTCTATAGGTATTTATGATTCTGAAGTGTACCACCACAGGCTTCTGACCCTAGCAGAACTTGTTTGGATATGAAGAGAACAGAGCAATATTGAGTGTGTTACTTACTGACAGCAGAACTTCACTGCATACAGTCTTCATTATGAGACAAGATCAAATACATTACAATAGAACTCATATTTCTAAGGAGATCTGCATTCATAATGAAGTTTTGATTACACTGGAAGCAACACCCTTTTTTAGCCTCATTATAGGCTGAGAAGACATTAATATGAATATTTGTATCTTTTAAAAGACTGTCATTTGTAATTTTCATTTGTCTATCTTTTTGTAATAGTTCTTTAAATAAGGCATGGATTTATCTGCATTTATGAATTTAATATTAATTTGAAAACAATGCATGTGATTTAAATTAATTATTTTTAAGTCTAATGTGCCAGTTAGGTTATTGAGGCGTTTAATTCTGATATTCTAAATACAGAATTCTACCAGGTTATATAGCTATTTAGATTTTTTCATTGTAGTGAAACTATGTAGCTTTAAAACTTAAGTAAGACGTATTTTTTGCATGGTATTGAAGGAAGCCACAGCAGAGCATACTAGCAATCCACAGCTTCTGTCACTCAGTAAAACTGCAGTATTTGTAATTCCCTACAACTGTCTGTTTCCCGAGCGTTAATGTGCAAAGCTGAAACCCAAGAGGAACTCTCTCATTTAAATATCTAAGGTATCTTATTTTTGCTCTGATAAACTACCACATGTTACTACTAGTCAAAAAATTGCAGTGATATTTGATATGTAAATATAGACTCAGTCTTTTTTTTCTTTTTCCATAAAATGTGTAATTCAATCATCTTAATGCACATTTTATCAGATACTTTTAAATGAACTGAATTTTGGAGATCTTTAATCTCTTAAAGATGCAATAATATTAATTTGAAACTAGCATTTCTTAAGGAAGTTACATCATTGTGATCGAAAACAAACGAATGGAAATATCTTTTTCTCATTGTAGAGGTAAGTACATCTCACACCAGTGCTACATAGTACAAGCAAAAGTTTGACTTTGGTGGGTTTAATCACAAGGTATTAAGTGCATACTTAAATATTTGCAGGAACAGATCTCCTTCAGGCCAAATTTATATTTTATCAAACCAAGTTGTCAACAACTTTCAAAGGATGAGGGAATTTAGGGAAAGAAAAAGAAGTCTAAAATTTAGATCTTGCTGTTTTGGGAAGCTTGCATCAATCTTAATCTAAATTATTTCTGTCCAAGGACTCACTTCGTAAAAAAATATGTAAAAGGCATTCTTTAGTTAAACCAGATCCTGCTGAGTTATCCTTGTAAATAACTTCTCTTGAAAACAAACCCTTCACAGTAAAGCAAGAGGAAATACAGATGAAAAAAAACAAGATGGAAGAAAGAAAAAGGACAATAAAATAGGTATTATTAGCAAAGAGGTACTATTATTTTGCAGAATAACAATATGAGAAATGAGAGCACTGCTTAGGCCAGATCAGAACTCAGTAATATAGTGGATGCAAACATGAATTTGATGTGAAAAATTCAAAAAGGCTAGTGATGAGAAAATGAAAACAATGATGAATTAATTAATGCTTTGAAAATAGTATAGGAAATGAAATGGAAATAAGGGAGATAAATGTGCTTCATGCACATGCCTGATATATAGTGGACAACAAAAATGAAACAGTGAAAATTTAACAAAATATATAGTGTTTGTCACAAAACTGAGAACAGATATCCACAAAAAATACATTTCCAAAGTAGACACATTCATTGAATATGGTTTTAGAATATATATTTCCAGTGATAGTGAACTTTTCTCTGCACATTTATAAACATACAGTATGAAGTTTTCTTAAATGCCTCACTATGGATGTTAACTATGAAGCAGGCAGCATAGTGCCTGTGGAAAAGCAGGCCACATAACTTTCTCAGTCTCGCCTGAGAAAGTGGCCTGGGAAATCATAAGGAGGAATTAAAACAATCCTCAGAGATAGAAGACAGCCTTGCAGGTGCTGTTTATCTGTTCCTTGTTTTCTTGCAAGAGAAGGTTGAGGGGTGGTGTACCCCACTGACCAATGATGGTGATGTGTTAGTTCACTAGCCAATAAGAGTTTTACTTTTCTGTACTTTCACATATCGGTCTATAAAAAAGATCTGAGGTAATAAACCAAAGAGAAACTCTCCTGATCGACTCTCAAGAGATTCTGTGTCTTTCTTCTCGCCGTTCCCAATAGAGCGGCATCTCACATTCTCCTTTACACCGTACAATTTCATCACTTTATATATTATTGATTATAACTTTGCATTATCATATGTATATGTTATTTGTTTAACATATCTCTTCAACACTGTTATAGCAAAAAAAGGTACTTACAATTTCTATTGAATTGTCATAGTTTCTTTGCTCAACATTTTCATCATTAGTCAGTCAATAGCATACACAATATATGAAAAAACAGTACCTATATCAGGTAGTGACTTATATTTATACAAAAGGTATGAATGATAATGATGATCTAGTTCATCTGCAGTGCTCAGCATTTTTTTCACTGAATTTTATGTTGTTATAAAGTATACTTGCCTGTGTGAGCTATGTCAGGATATCCATGACTACAGATATTCAAAGGATTGTGGAAAGCTACAAAGCCTTTTTTTTTTTTTCTCACAGATGCTACAGATACTTAGGAAGCAAAAAGTTCATAATTTTAGAGGATGACTCTTCCTGCTGTTCACATGTACTTTTTATACCTCACCTGTGTATTTTTCAAGGCAAAATATGCCCCATATTTGCATATTGAAAGACTGTATAATTTCTACATTTTTTTCTTAAATAAAAAATACACTAACTCCATTCCATTTTTTACCTGAAATGTTATTAAAAAAATCAGAATTGATAAGAAAAAATTATTGAAGAAATTATTCAGTATCTGAGACTCACAGCAGAATAGTCACAGTATATGACTACTAGAGATGAAAACATCAAACACACATTGATTTTTATGTTGTCAATTCCATTTGTTTTGTCACTTGCCAAAGAACTCTGCAATATTTAGGTAAAAGTAGGAAGGCTGATAACTAATGGTCAGAGAACAAGTCATCCATTAATTGGATAGGGCTCAGAGATCACTTTCAGGTTAGATAGAGAAAATTCATCAGTGCTATGTTTGTGGCACTGAACAAAACTTTCTGACAAAATAAGAAGGTGCACTTTTAAAGACAGATGTTTCTGCTTGTACCTTAAAGATTAAAGTGGAACAAGTCCTGGCACTTCTAGATGGCAACTTTTGTAGCTAGGAAAAGCTTACTCCACCTGAACATAACAAGTATAACAAGAACTCTTGGCTGTATTGCCTACTGACTTTCTAAACACTTCCATCTTTAAGAAGAAAATTATCTGCTTACCTGAAGGAGGAGGAGCAATTTGTTTTTGTCCTACATGTCAATTTACCAATTTCCAAAGCATACACCACCACTTGTGTCCTCTGGAGTCCATAGTAACGTGAATTGTCTTTATCCAAGTACCTAGCAAATCATTGTCACATAGCAGCAGTCGACCTTTCTTTTCAATCTATGCACTTTGCAGGAGTTATAAATCAGTTGACTTTCAAGCTCGATGAGATGGCATATGCCCTGGTTTGAAGAACAGATGGAGGCTTGGGGGAAAATTGTTTCTGCAGGCTTACTACAAGCAGCACTGCTCCATAAAAGTGAACCATTCACACTAATTTCTCACATACATTATACAGGCAGGGAGCACCAGCCCATTCAGCAGAAAATCTTTCATCTAGCTTTCAGAGGTCATTTAGCAAATTTAAATTAAACTTATTTCTGATACATGGCTGAGTTTTCATTCCATACAATTTCAAGAGATGGCAAATTATATCAAATAAAGGAATGGCTTTAATTGTGTATTCAGGGGAAAAGGAACATTAAATTAACTGCCACAACATTACTATTTTCTAGAATCCTGGGATAAGTTTCAGCTATTAATTAGCCACAGAGGAGTCAATGAAATATGTCTTCTGTGTACCATAGGAATCAGGTAAACTGTCACTATTCTTTGCAAGGCTTTTTTAGACTCCATCTCAACACTAGTCCCCAGATTCAGCATTTATGTTGTTAAAGAAGATCTCACACATTTATAGGAAAACTTTTACTTCTTAAGAAAAACATTATTCAGCTGTTAAATAAATGGACCATATTTTTAAAAAATACAGTACATTTTCTGAGCACAGAGAAAAGAGACATTTCATTAAATTAATAAATTATAATTATGAAAGAAATGGAAAGGATTAGAGGACCGTAAAAAATCTAACTCCAGAAAGAATTACATTTTACAATCAGATTACTTGTGAGCCACAAGTGGTAAAAAGGAGGGATTGCATTGAGTAATCAATAATACCTAATGTGACATTAACTTGGTGTTTCACTACAAACACTAGCTTAAATGTACAAAATAAAATCAACAATGAGAACGTTGGCATGTACTGATACAGTCACAATGATTTTTATGTGATTTCATAAAAGCATAGCATTTTGCCACAGGGTTTTGCAGTCACATTTTGATAAGATTCTTCTCTAATCTCTAACATCTCACGTTTCTTCTAAGATCTGAACTATTATTAAGACATTTTTTCAACAGAAAATTAAATTTAGCTTAGTGCATTTGAAAAGTAAGATTTGAATATGATAAATTTATTTGGAATTAGTGCTATTAATGGTGGGATCAAGTGAACACAGAAATTTCAAACTTGAGAAACCTATTGTGGCAATACTTTCTGAGAACATATGTACCATGGAAAGGAAACTGGAAGTACCCAGAATTACTCAACTGTTTAAAAAATGCTGCCTTAATTGAAGGACGTCAGCTTGGTACCTTATTTTAGTCTGTAAATTAAACTGAAATATGATTAAACTTAGCCATGTCACATAAAACGCTAGAGTCAATATAAATAGTGAGTTTTGAAAAAATCCAACCACAAACGTATTGCATATAAATATAAAATTAACACATATAAATGTTAAATATTAAATATAATGTTAATGTTAAATGTTAAATATAAATGCAATTAGATCAAAACTAACACTGCCTTAGATTTAAGACAGAGATTTGTATTGGCAGTTTTTAAAAAGGATGATTATAAGTTCTGGAACTTTCATAAGTTGGGACACTATCATAGAATCACAGAGTGGTCTGTGTCAGAAGAGACCTTAAAGATCACCTGGTTCTAATCCCTTCACTGTAGGCAGGGACACCTTCCACCAGATCACACTACAGTTTGCTCAGCCTAGCCAAGAACACTTCCAGGGATAGGGCAACCACAAATTCTCTGGACAACCTGTTGCTGTGCCTCATCAGCCTCACAGTAAAGAATTTCTTCACAATATGTACTTTACACTTACTCTCTGTCAGTTTAAAGCCATTCCCCCTTGTTCTGTCACTACATGCCCTTGTAAAATCTCTCTCCATCTCTCATCTCTCTTGTAGGCTCCCTTCAGGTACTAAAAGCATACAATTAAGTTATCCTGAAACCTCCCTTTTTCCAGGCTGAAAAATCCCAACTGTCATAGCCTTTATAATCTATAGATGGAAAGGCTGCTGGTCCATCTTGATTAGACTACGCTTTTCCCAAGAAAGGTTGGATCAGATGATCACTGAGGCCCATCTTCAAATGTAGAATCGTATGATTCTGTGATTCTATGATTCTATGACTGTTGATTAAAAATTGATTCCTATGAGCATTATCAACTAAAAACTTAATAGATCATAAGAAAATTTGTAATATCATAGGGTGAAAAAGGGACAGGATGATGAATATTATTTACATCTGGCACTAATGGTCCCATTCTACTACACTTAATGAAAATTCTGTTGTTTTATTTGCTAGAAAATATTTTCCATTTATTCTCTCTTTGTATGACCTAGGGTCATAGAGTGGGTATACATATAACACTACATAACATTTCTCAATAAATTTAAAGGAGTTTTCATTAAATGAAAACAAGGTCATAGTCATTACAATGTGCCTGCTTCTTAGTATCCTGCATTTAAAAAACAAAACAAGAATAGTCTTGTGATGGCAATTTTTAACAATCTCTAAGAAAAAGTCACATGCACATCAGCCAAGACAACACATTTGACAGTGTTTAGTAGTTAATATCACAGTCATAAAGAATGATGAATGACATTTGTTTAAACACAACTTTATGCAAAACATTGGCTTGTGCTTGCTTCAGTAAACCATAGTATACAGATTACTAGTAACTTCTAACTTAAGATGATGCTACTGAGTATTGCTATTTTTAGTTTAAAGATGAATAGTTCTTTCTTGCTACCATGCCACACAGTTTGCTGTATTACTGTCTTCATAGAAAACTGAGGGTTTTACTTTCCTTTAAAAAAAAAATAGTATCCAAACTATTAGTTTACATTAGATCTGTTAATACAATTGTGGGGTTTTTTGCCCGCAGGCAGCATTTATAATTTGCTTCTTCAAGACCTTACTTATTTACCTAAATTCAAAATTCTAGTTTCTCTAAATAACGACATATTATTTCTGGCTTAATAAATTCTTGCTTTCAGTGGCTTTTTCTTGAGTCCACACTGCAATTTTCTGTTATACCAACACACTTGCATTGGAGACAGGCTTATAATGGATCACTGGAATGATTTTAAAAAAGGAGCCCTCTGGGAAAGATAAACAGAGGTCAATTGCAGCAGAAAACTGAACTATTGCTTAAAACACTAACAAAGACATTAAATAAAATATAAACTAACACCACTCTGTGCTGTACTGACTGTGTCTGTGCATGATACATGACCTTTCCTCTTTCCACATAACCTTGCAAAAAGCTTTCATTCTGCATGACAACACTTTTGGGGGATTTACCAGTTTTTATACAGTTTCCTCTAAGTATCTTTTACTAAGAAGATATTAAATACAGTTTAACAAAAAGCGGAAGCAGAAAAAAATATGTCTCTATCTGAAAATAAATTTTAAAAAAGTATTAATTTTTGCAGCAATTCATTCTCTTTGCTTTAGGGTATCTGAGGCTGCAATTCCATGAACAGCTAAAGTAATCTAGCAGATCATCTCTGCTGAAAACAACAGTTTTGAAATCCCTCAAGTCTCTCACATTTTTCACTACACTTCGTTACTGTTTCTCTCTTCTTCACCAACACTCAGCATTAGCACTCGTGGATTGTCATGTAATCAAAGTTTCCAGGACTGTGAACATGTTGCTTATCAAGAAAAAACACACCCACCTTCTTTTCCTGAGTAAGTGAGATAAAATTACTCAAAGAGGGCTCTGATAAATGTCAGTGCTGGTGTCAAGTATGCTTCAGAAATAGAAAGTAGAAGAGGTGAAGCAAAGTTGAACCTCCCCCTTAGATGGCAATAAGCTTAAAACCCCTCAACTTCTTGAATTACATCTTGAATTAAACAAATTGTAAGATGACAGTATAATAATGGGGTCATTCTTTAGGGTAAATGAGCTCCATGCAATTACTTTAAATTTATTTGGATATTTGAACTTTGGAAAATGTTACCTAAGTTTACTTGATACTACATAGTGAATAACATACAGTGTTTATTCATCTGGTTTAATGACAAAACAATGCTACAAAAATGAAAAATATGAAGACATTAATTGAAAGCTCTGCAAATGAAAACTTGTCGCCCCTCCAATATATCAACTGTATTGGTTGATACAAAAAGAGTATTTTCTCTCTTAAAACTTATCCCTCAAACAAGCAAAAAAGACTGCCCTTCCAGGAAGGTAAAACAACATTTAAAACCATGTTATTTTATAACCCCAACACCCAAATCAGCCAACCAAAACAAAAACAATATCACCACCAAAACAAATAAAAGCTTTTTTCTTGGTCTCTATATAGGTACCAGCTAAATCATAGAGGTTCAGAATTCTATGTAAACTAGTATACAACATACTAATAAAAATTGTAGTTCTATGGAAAGTTCAAATTATGTGTAGTTACTATTACTAAAAACGACTTTCAGTAGTAGGTGTAAGGAGAAAGTGTATGCGCATTCCAAATTCAGTAGGTGTAAGGAGAAAGTGTATGCACATTCCAAATTCATGATGTTGAAGGCAGATCACTTTCTTTCAGACCTGCATTTAGTGTCTAGCACATTTGTTACCATAGCTTATACTAGGTCTTGAAAAAAAAATTAACTGTGTAGGAAAGAGGAGATGAAGAGAAACTAAAATGGTAGAAGTCATATCCTTAGTGAATACAGATACTCTGGGAAAAAAACACAGAAGATGGAAATCATGATCACGTTGACATATTGCTTAAAAAGTTTCTGAATTTGGCTTTCATTTCTCTCAAATTGCTACCATTCTTTTGAAGAATAGAAGCTTTTTTTAACCCTGCATAATTTCTTGCATAGTTAACTCCACTCCCTAAAAAATAATTTTTCAAACATTCTGATGACTTTCCATTTAATACAGAGAGCCTGCATTTCAAACACATACTTTAGAATTCAGAAATACTTTCTTGGTTTTATCAACTTTCTTAGTCAAAGGTTTAATTGCATTCTGACCTTTTTTAATTCAGTATCGTATATTTAAAAATGGAAGTCCTTTTCAGACCTGAACTGTGAGCTTTTATTATTCATAGTTCGGTATTAGATTGTGCAAAATAATGTATTAATACATTTTGAAATAAAATTGCAATATACATAAGCTGAAAAAGAACTGTGGGATCCCACAAAAGTAGTCAAAAGACTTAAAAATATCTTAGTACATTCTTTTGATATAAAGATCACTTTCTAATATTATCTAATTCTAAATTAAAAACAATTTATGTTCCCAAGTTTTATGTTTAATATATATTAGAAATATTTTTTCAAACCATACCATTATTATTCATTCTCTCTTAGTGGAAATAATCAAATGCTTCATATTTGGGAAGACCCTTGAACATCTGTTGAATAACTAAACCAAAGAAGCTGTTTATTTCCAGATCTTAAAAATACTTTACAAAAGAAACATAAACATTAAATATTTGCAGAAATTTTAAGGAACTGCTACATATACAGTTCTCTTTTTGATTACTGAGGAAGGATAAAAACAAAGGCTTCAAATTAGATGCTAAAATGTTACATTGAGTGTATGCCATTTAGCAAAGAATTCACTGACTGCTAGTACATCGACTGAATGGGGATGAAAAGCCAGGAATTAAGTTTGAAATTATTTTGTTAGTTTAACTGCAATCAAAGCCAGAAATTTGTGAAGCAAGTTATGTCTTGTTTTCACAGACATAATTAACAAGTCATTCTCTATATTCACTTTTTCAAAATGACAAAAGGACAACTTCTCTCCAGCTTTGAAAACAACATTAGTAACCCTAAGACAAGTAATGTCTTCTTCTTTCAGAAATAAATGTGACTATATCTTCTAGAACCACATAATTTTGCTTTGGCATTATCAGAGGTTTTTTGGTCCTTTATTTTTTCCCTCTGGATGGTATTGTTTAAAACCAGGTTCAATTTCCTGTTCTTGTATATAATATGTTGTAAATGGATATTATCTTTTCACTTTTTTTTTCCCATCAGGTTGAAATGGGCTTATTTGAACTTGCAACAATACTAAAACTTACCAACCAGAATGACAGCATTTCAGAAATATTCTAAAAGATGCCTGTCTACATGTAAAGACTTAGTCTGTAAAGTCACCAAGAACACACATCTTCCTATAATCATCCACTGAGAGCTAATTTGCTTTGATCCCTTTTTTTAATAAAAGACAGCAAGGTAAACACCATGGTTTATCTGCACAGTTTAATCTTGTTTATGCTTAGGATTAATTTAAATCAAGACTGTTTCTTTATAAATTTAGCACATTTGGAAAACCTTTAAGCTATGTAACAACAGAAAAGCACTATTATTTCATAATTAAGTATTCAACACACGCAGTTACTCAGAGACAGTTCTATACATTTCCTGAAGTTTAAATTTTAATTTCATCTCAGTCTACAACCACAGTTAGATGTAGCCAGTCCTCAATGCAGAACTGTCACAATATCAAAGGTCATTTGTGTGAATTTTTTTGTTACCTATTAACCAAATAAAATTCATGTATATTAAAGCATTTCAGATGCTCCTGTTCTGGCTGAAAATGACTGTATTCTGTCCACAGAATTACAATATAATGAACAAGTGTTCAAAGTGTCTAAAAAAAATAAATTAATGACAATTACAGTTTTTTAATGTTCAGTAATTATAAAAAACAAACGAAGAAGCAAATAAAATACAGCTGTTCAGGAAAGAACAAAATCCTGTAGTATTTCCCTCTGCCAGTAAAAAAATCAGGTTTCTGAGACCCTCCTGTATTTTCTCTCACGCACCACTTTATTGACGAACTAACAAGAGTGAAATGAACCATGATATACATTATAACCAAACAGAGAAAAAAACACGCTCTCAACATAAAACATTGGTATTGTGTAATTACAGCAGTATTAAAATATCACTGTTACCATTTATTTCTTCTTCCTATCCTTCCACTTGATCATGATTAGTGCAAATAAGTATACTTCAGCCACAGTTTTATAGGACATTTGCCTAGACACATTTCATTAATAAAATTTCTTTTCAATTGTCATGAATTTAAGCAGTATTGAGTAAAATATATTCCTAAAAAATTAACTCCTTTAATTAGATTGAACTACATACAATTAAGTATGACGAACTGACGAAAATTAGCCATTAGATGTCTTTTGAGTAGTGCTACTATGTCCTTAAAACAAGTGAAAAAATACAGACCTTAGTTTATCTGTACCTTTAGAACAACATTCTCACCCTTTTGCAGCTCTGGGCAGCCTCTAAGACTTCAAAAGGTATCTAATGCAAAGTTTGAACTGGAAAATGCCAGTTTGCCTGTTTCATGTACATAAACGGCACAATAATCAATGACAGTTGCATGTCAAACTAAACAATAGCCTCAAGTAACTCTAATACCTCAGTGTTGTTCTCTTGAGTGCCTGCCTGCCACAGAACTCAGTCAGGATTGATTTGTGACTAAATTGAGTGGCATGGAATAAGGGAAATAAGGCTGAATCTGAACTTGCACTAATATAGGAATGGAATAGCCCACTATTGTGCTGCTTATTTGCATTCATGCTATAGTTCTTTTTTCAAAAGAAAGGATTAGTAGAAGAGCAAAAATAACTCTTGCATGACATCTCAGTCCTACATTGCACTAACTAAAAGCCAGTGTTTTACTGCAGTAGGTAGACATTAGGTCTAGAAGACTGCAAAGTGTGTTGAGAAAAAATAAATGCTGTATCTTTAACTAGAGACTCTGCTGTTGTGACTGTTCAAGGCAGTATATTTTCAAACAATTAAAACTGTCAGATACAGGAATCAAACACTTATTTTAGCATGCATCTGTGGTTAGAAGGCTTGCAGATAAGTTAGAAAGCTGAAAGTGACCCATAAGGATCATCAAATACAACTCCTTTCTTCTCACAGGACTACCTAAATCTAAATCATATGACTAAGAGCTTTGTCCAGAAACTAACAAGCTTGGTGCTCTGACCAATACCCTGGGGAATCTGTTCCAGTGACCAGCCACCCACTCAATAAAAAACCTCTTGCTAATGTCCCATCTGAACTTTTTATGCAGCTTCATTTTATTTCCTGATGTCCTAAGTCAACTAAGCAGTCACTAGCATCATCTAGTGGAATGCCAGTCCAGTAGTATTTCTTTACCTCTCAGATTGATTTTGAGAAATTAGAAATTACAAAGCCTCAAAATGAAAACTAAATTGTGGAGATTTTTTTGCAGTTGCTTGAAAATCACCTTTGGGTCTTACCTAGTGGCAGAAGATCAGCATTCATGCTTAAGTTGTAAGCATTTGAGTTTTGGTCCAGCAAGGGAATTTCTAGTGTTGCCTAGAGCCACTGGAATCTGATCTCGATTATGGGCAAAGTCTTTTGGGATAGAGATTCCCTTTGCTGCAAGAGCTATTAATTGTTTGTTGTGCTGATTCAAAACTGCTATAGGCAACAAAACAGCAGCACAAATCCTTCTGTATTTCAGTAAGAAAAAGCTACCTTAAAATTTAGTTACTATCAAATACTGTAGTACTTACCACACTACAGAGCCAATCTCGTTTGCTTCATTCCAAGCAGAATCAGTTATAAGATTGCAAAATCCCTCCTTTTAGTGTTGACTTAACATAGCTTTACATTTAAATTTGGTATCATGTTTTTGACATGAACAATTTAAAACATTCTATAAATCTGACATGTTTTGTTCATGCATATCGTGTTCATTTTCTGTAACTAACATTGCTTCCAGTAAAATCTTATTCTAGTCCAATAAATGAGACAAAAAATAAAAGTAATTCATGATAACCAAAATAATTAAATAGTAGGAGCAGGTTAAAGGTCAGCATTCATTTTTTAAATTAAATTTAAAAGTCTGCAGTAGTTACTTAGAAGATTGGCAAGTTTTACAAATAACGTCACCAAGCATTTTAGAGAGAAACACAGCCGCATTAGAATGGAGTCATTAGGCAATACATTTATTTTGAAGCCAATTAACCTTTTGTCAGAGAAATGTCGGAGCTGTAATGGTTTCAGCAGTGGAGGTCAGCCTGTAACAGAGGCACGTATGACAGCGATTACGCTGTCTGACATATGCTGGAGACTGAGAGTACAGCCGTGGAATGAGAATCTGCCTTCGTTTGTATTCTGCTCTGCATTTTCAGGGAGCAGACAATCTTGACCTATCCATTTAGGTAATTAAAGCTTCTATTTGGAAGTGTCCTGCAGGAAGGTGAAATCTGGGGGAGATAAATGGCTGCTGCTCACTGTATCCAGCCACTTCCATCATTTGATGGACTGCCTGAAACAGGCTACATTGCCAAGTCCTCATAAAAATAGAGATGAATTGGGCAGGAGACAATTCTCTAAGGCAAAGCAACTCTGTCATCTTCCTTTTTGCAGCATATAATTTAATTGTTAGCCAAGGCAGACAGCTGACTCAGGGGCCTTTATCTAATGACTTTCCCACCATCTCCCATTTGCTAAGAAATTATTTCAGTGTATTTACTAGCAAGCTAACTTTGTTTGACAATGAGAGATGTCACTTCAATAAGCTCAGCTGGTTGTCACAGCTGTGCCAGGACTTACCTTCCAGGCAATTTTGTTTCCTACACTCTCATGCTGAACAGCAATTGGAAAGTCTCCTCGGTCATAAAACTTGCGAAAAGCTGTGCGTTTTGCTGGTCTTTGTTTGACTGATCCTGCAGGTGGGGGCCCTCTTACCTTAAAAAGAAAAAATGAAACAAAACAAAAACCCCACAGTTTAGCGGTAATATATTTTTAGGAAAAGCCTAAAGCCTGGTTTAAAATAGATATAAAACAAGAATAATATTGATCTCCTGAATTGTAGTTTGCTTTCTTCTTTACATGATACACTTCACTTCTTTGAAAGTACACTTTGGTAATGATCTACAGCTTCTGTTAACATCTTTATTTTTTTTTTTTGCCACTTTCAGATTGTCCCATAAAAACTGGCTAACTTTCTATTATCACAGCATTTTTAAGCAAAAAGAAAACACCAAGAAGGCAGTGACACTGCATAGTAGAATTTGTTGGAAAATTAAGTATATCTCCTTTTTCTGTTTCTTTCCAAAAGTAATTTGACTTGATTTCCAACTAAAATTGCTGTTTTTACCCTCCACTGTCTTCTGCTAGTCACTGGGTAATGAGATTAAATAATCTCTTTTAGCATATCCCTTCCCTAAATGCTATGGATTTGGCTTTCATATGGCTTCCAGTCCTTCAGTATTGATGGCTGAAGTGCTGGAAAGAACGAAGGTCTTTTGCTCAGATATCTCTCATCTGCCTGTGAGGAAATTTGACTTAGCTACACTTAGTTCCTTATCAAAGATATTGCTGGTTTAGCATATGGCATAGTCTGAATGACAGTCCAATTCCAAAATGTTCATGCTGGAACCTTTTTCTCAGACAAACATGGTAGTAACAGCAGCTGACAATTGGCACTATAATAGAATTTCAAGTACTTAAAAGAAATCTATTGTTTAAGCTAATTAACAAAGCTAATCTCAAATGCTAAGAGAGTCTAAGAGAGCTAAACTAATCTAAAATGTCCTTGACAACTGATTTCTTCACTGCAAAGCTCCATAGCTGTGCATCTGGGATAAGAACTTCCTACAATTCTCTGCATGTTTTGTTGAAAATGCTAGAATGTGTCATTTTCAAATAAACAGGTGAGAGCTTCAATGATCGTAAACTATACTCAGTATTCTGTATTGTTCTATTTGTCTCCAGTGACCCTTACATTAGTTTCTAGCAGTATAGACATTCAGCTTTCCAGTGAACAGAATGTAAACTTGTAACATCCTCTTTTTCATTTGGGCTATTCTGTAATTTAACTCTGCTAGCTACAGATCTAAATTTGATTTGTCACTTTTTTTTTCCCCAAAGTGTTTCACATAATTTTCCACTGGCCAGGGTAGAAAAGTCCACTAGTGATTATGCCTACTCTGTACTTTTCTACAAATTGCTTCAACTAGGGCTACTAAATTGTGACCTATTGTTGCATATTGCTGTCCCAGATAGACCGTGTCCAGTGAAAATAGATTTGATATCCACAGCTGTAACTTAAAAATGCTTAGTAAACACACCTGCAGCAGTTGAGAGTAATACTCCAAGAAAAGCATTCCTAAAAAATGTAAATAAACCTCCACTTGCTGTTCTACAGAGGAACAATTTGTTCTATGCCACCAGTATAAGTACTTTCACTTGTTTTCTTGTGGGTTGTTTTTTTTTCTCATTTGAGGCAAGTCTTAGAGTCACTGCACTTTGAGGGTACTGGAAAATCACCTCTGTTCTTTTGTATATTTTTCACAAACAGATCTTTCATACATCCTTTAAAACATTATTTTTTGTACAATATCAGGAGTCACTGTTAGATTTTAACTTAAATTATTGATAAAAATATATTGTCTTGATTAGATGAGATACAATCTGAACTATTTCTAGTAGACTATCATAATTAGAGATAGCTAAAGTGATCTCAAATTACATCTTCTGATATTAGATATTCTCTTCTTGCCAACTCATGTTAGTAAATTTGCTATGAGCCTTTTTATACTGCACTTTACAAATTTTCTAGAAAATACACTTATGTTAATTAAATTTCTTCCTATTCTTTGTCCAAGAAAAAAGATACTAGAAGGACTAAAAGTATGTTGGTATCAAACCCCTTCATTGTGCATTGTCCCTACACGAAGGCTTAGAAGTTCCATCTTAAGTAGTATACCTACTCTGATCTGCCATCTCAAAAGATGGTATGGTAGAATTAGAAAAGGTTCATAAGAGGATAATGACTGAAGGTATGGAATGGCTTTCAAAAGAACATAATAAAGTGAGAAAATGATTACTATGGAAGAATAAAATAAAGAACTATAAAATCATGACATTATGAAGCAGGTAATAAGGACAGATTTTCCACTATCTCCTTCAGAAAAGGCAAGGGACATAAAAAAATTCTAGTCAGTAAGAAGTTTGGAACAAACAAAGGTAGTTATGTATTCATACAGCAAATAGTGGAACTCCTGGCCAAAAGTCAGTATTGGAAATACTGAAAATTTTCTGTACATTCAAGTTGTGACTGGAAAAGTTGATGAAAAAAGAATCTATTCAAGTTGACTAAATCCTTATTACCAGTAATCATAAATACGAGTATTATTTTCCATGTGATACAGTCTGGTAGATCTCTCAGCCTTACATTTAGTCTCATGGTGACATCACATTGGCATCTTATAGTTATCCATAGATTAATTGCCACAGAAGTATTTTTTTCAGATGATGAGCTCAATGTTAATAACATAATTTCTTATCATTAGTTTTAATTACATTATGTCGTACTTTGTACTATAATATTTAATTCCATTTCTATTACATCAGCTCTCAAAGGCTTCCACTTCTGCCTGTCACACCACGATCTTCATCTATTTTAATAACAACTCCAAACACTATGTCAACTATAAATTTCATTATGCAATCCTGATTTTTTTAAATGAAAATATTTAAATAAGGTTATTCCTAAAACCAAATATGAAGAAGTTTCGTTAATAAATTTCATCTAATATCATATCTCTCATTTCAATATTGCATGCCATTATTGTCTCCACTTCGATATGGACCTTTTTACCCTCCAAACACCTCTTGCACTGTATAACTACCAAAGTACTGCGTACAGCTGGAGAAGTAGCAGTGTACCAAATACTTGAAAATAGTGTCAACAGAGAGAGCTGTTGTTTTTCCCATTGTCTTAAAGATGCTTTTCTTGTCAGATTGGTCTGCAATAGCTACAGAGATGTTTAAATACCTGGAAGAGCAACCGACTTCAAAGCAACTAAATGATCAAATGAGCCTAACATCTATCTAGAATAAAGAAGTATCAGCAATCAAGAAGGCAGTGGAACTGTCCCTGCATTGAAGATATTGAAGATATTGAAGTTGCATGATTGAAGAGCACTTTTGCTCTACTGTATTTATGAAGAAAACTTGTTTCATTTGTATCTGACAAACTTAGCTTATGAGGCCTTTGCTGGAGTGGCTGCACTAAGCCAGTATTGCTTACCTTTTGACAACAGTTTTTTTTCCTTCCAGTCTTCATTACTAGGAAGACTACCATGGAGCACTGCTCTCTAATACAGACATGGCTTTGGGTCATTCTAGCTGTGCACAGTCTGCCTGAGGAAAAGTTTGTGTATGATTTCCTCTTTCACTCTTTTGCAATTCCTGATCTAAGCCTGGACCACATGATCTCTATAGGTCTCTCTCAGCTGAGGCTTCTCAGTGATTTTATGTTACTAAGTGAAATACACAAAAAGTAATCAGACAATGCTTGTCTTTGGTATAATGAGTTTTGCCTTCTTACATTTTATATTGTTATAATTGCTGATAATAAGGTCATTCTGAAAGTATTCCATTTATTGGAAAAATAGTAACAAATACTATCTTCTTCAAGCTAATAAAAATGTTTCACTGCAATATAGTGAGGAAGATTAAGATTAGAGTTCCAGTTAATTAAAAGCTAATATTCATGATGGCAAAGTATATGAAGCAATAAACAGATTCTGAGGTTCGTTAAATGCCAAAGAGAAGTTGAAGAGTTTGATAATTGTAAAACTAATTTATTGTAATTCTATGCCATTGAACTATGTGACAAGATAAAAGATGCAAGCTATTAAGCAAAAGAGAGCGAAAGACCATATTTCTTTCATTGATTCATGGGCATTGAAAGCCATTTTACAAGGTTGCATTCTTAAACTTTTCAGTGATGGCACATTAGGAAAATGACTAAGAAAAAAATTTTGAAGACAGGTTTAAACAGTGATTAATATCTGAAGACTGAATTTTGTTCATTTTCTCAGTGTCAAACTCTATGCACACTCAGGGACCTAAACAGGTCTGTGTAGGACAACTGGCCATTTTTGTGAAAATTAACACTAGTTTCATAAGCAGTTTAAGCCAAACAAAAACTGGATTGAGATCCTACTGTTCTTATATAACAATCCATGTATTATATAAAAAAGACAGAGACATAATCAAATTTAATGGTTAAAGATTTTTTTTTATTATTAATCCAGATTAATGCTTTTAGAAGAAAGAAATTATTTCCATTTTTGTCTGCCAAGATTCTTACAGGAAAATTGGAATTTAACCTTAGCCTTTTATATTTTTTCCTCACAAAAATATTTCATTAAATTTATTTTTGAAGCTACAAGGATCAGAAGTTATATGACCACTCAACTGTCCTGCCCAAGAAAGTCAGCCTTCCTTGAAAATATAATGTCATATTATCCCCTTGAAGAATGAAATTTTCAGAAATAAAACCATAAATTCCCATTCTTTGTATTCAAAATAAAAAATGTATGCATACAAAATTGCACTGTATCCACAAAATATAATTTACTAATGCCTTCTGTCCCAGAGAGATATAAAGGTGCTGTCTATAAGAAAATGTTTGTGTAGCCACTGACAGACTCTTTGTCTCATCCTCCTCTTGTGCGGGTGTTAAACTGTGCTAATACAGCATAGTTCAACTAGCAATCCACTCATTTCACCATAGGAAAGATCAGCATTCTTTTCCTTGCGTACTGGTGCCAGAAGCTGTGGCCAAATCCTAATGTCAACCTCAGGCAAAATGCAATATATACGAAATAAGTCAAAATATGCAATGCAGAAATATTCAAGCTAGCAGGAGTATTCAAAAATAAAGACCAAATAATATACCTAGCACTATTCAGGGCCATGTTGACACACAAAACTTTATTAGAACTCTCAGCTGCAGGGTCCTCATCCTCACAGTGTGATAAGCTGGACAGGTATTAACACAACACTGCCTTGGTACAACTCATGCCCATTGAACAGATTAAGGTGCAAAAGCTATGAACCACAGTTTGTGCTTTTGGTGTCTGCCTACACAAAAGTACCTTACATGTTTCTACACTTGTAACACAGACAAGCCCATCATCAAAACAATCTCATCAATAATCCAAGAGAAAACATCAAGATTTTGGCAGTTACCTACCAACATAACAAAACAATAGGATGATAATAGTTTTTGGTGGCAACCACAGAGTTTTGAATAAATACAGTATCATTACTAAAGATTTGGAAACACAAATCTTAGCAAGTGTTAACAATCAGAACCTCATCTAGGCAACCCCAAGAGTGTCTACTATGACTGGCAATAAGCAACAAAGCCTGTCCTGCTCTTCTTAATTTACTGATCCTAATTTGATTAAACTGACTTAGGTGGTTAATACATTCTGCAATCATGTTTTGATTTTGTTATGCAGTCATACCAAAAACTGAATGAGAAACTTCAAATGACAGGAGAAGCACAATAAGATGTCCCAGTAGGTACTGCTGAGTTCCACATTAATTATTTTTATTTAATTTCAATATCGCAAACATTCAATATCAAAAGAACACAATCCCTCAACATCTATCAGATAAAAGCTTTTTATTTCCAAAAAGAAACAGGGAGATATTTCTTCAAATGGGCCACTCTTGATATGCTTTAAATGGTGCCGCATCTAATGCTTAAAAGCTGCTTCTGGGGCTATTCCACAAATCTGGACAACAGATCAAAGCCCATCTTATAGCTTCAAAAGTCAATTTGAGAAAAATCAATTTTACGACCCCCAAATGAAACTACTGATAGGTCAGCAAACATTACAAATGCTTCCAAAGCACTACAACTTGAAAGAAAAATTAGACATGTGATTTTGTACAAAGATACTGTATCTCCTTATTGCCTGGAGACACTATGGAAAGTAAGTCATAAGCTGCATGCAGAATTAGTCTATTTCACCACCTCAAGAAAAGTTATTTTTGATTGGGGAAGAGATAAGCTGTTTCAATAAGACAGATGTGCCTATGTTACAAACTGCTCTACAGCAGTTTGGATTTGGAAGGTCCTTCATCTCTTATTCTCTACTGGAATATAATGTAACTATTTCATATAATTTAGATTTCTCTCCTGATGCTTGACAAGCAATTTCCTTTGATGCAAAGGGAGAAGACTGACAACTGCTAATGTATTTCTCTACTAATATATTTCTTTCCTTCCAATCGAGATGAATATAGTCTTGCTCTGTTAGTTTCACAAAGCTTTACAGTGCATCAATTGCACTAAATCTGGAAGCCTTCTAAATTTTTCCTAATAGCTATTTTACCGTACGGCAGGTATTTTTACTTTCAGCTGTTGCTCATAAAGGTATTTATCAACCTGCAAAGATATCTGTCCTTTTTGCAGGGACAATTGATCAATTGATTTCTTTGATGTTAAGTTCAAATCATTCCCTCACAAGAGCAACACAAGTAGGAAACAAATAGTTTTAAATTCATATTTTATGTAGTTGAAAATGTTTTAACAATCTCTGCTTGTCTGCTCAGCATATAGACAAAAAAAATCTCCCAAGAAGAGGTAAAACTTTCCTTGGTGAGTTAATTTTGTCTCATATCAGAAGTGAAATTTGTAGGATGCAAGTGAAAAGGAGGTCTCACAGAATATTTCTTCACAGATGCTGACAGTAACTGGGTTGTGACCGTGAAGGGACAAATGTATCTTTTACAAGTCACAATGCTCTTACATTTATAATTTTGTTACTTTAAATGCTTTTTATATTGGCAAATGCAGGATTAATCACTTTCTGTAGTAACTGATATTCCCCAAATATTTTATTATATATTAATTATCTCCATAGCTACCTAGACTGTTTTTTGCATACTTGAAATATAATTTTTCATGCCTAAAAGTAATGGTAGAAGTCTTATTACATTGATGTTAATACTTTCAGAACAGCTGGAAGTTATACTGTTATTGAAGTCTACTAAATCTGCATGGAAATATATTAATCTTAACCAGAACATATGTAATATTAAAAAAACTCCAACTTTTAACTTTTTACTCTGTAGGATCCTATTACCATTTCTATTTATTGCATATATATATTTATTGCATATAGGTGTTCCTCATACTGAAGCTCTCATGCAACATCTTTAATCCATACAGTATTGTTACTGTAGGCTAAATCAATCTAGCTGCCCCATATTCGGGGCAGTGAGAATTCTGTAGCTTGTTTGAGGTCTGGAAAATATGGATGACCTTTTAGTTAATGTAAAAAAAAAAATTCCTTACATAAAATTATCATCTTCATACTTTTTAGCACTTTTTAGTTTGGCAATCATATGTTGATATTTGTTAATCATCAGTGACAAGTTGTAAATCTATCCAGTGTCATGTCCTATTCTTTGCTTTTAGAATGGTTCCATTTATGTATGCTATGACTTAAGAAATGTCTTAAACCCTACTTGTTTTTTATCTTAACACCTTTTCTGAAGCCCTGCCCCCTCTTTTTTTCCTGAAACTGCTTTCTTCAGAAGTATCTGAAAGTAATGTACTGTGAATTTTACCATGATTCTTTGATAGACTTTTTGGAAGGAGTTGATAATAACTGTTTGGACATCATGATGTCTCAGGTGTGCAGTGAAGTACAATTAGATTAACTCTTATTGTTAAATGTCAAAGCCTGCTCCGTTGTTTTTTTTTTTTTAAATCTTACTTTATTTTTTTTGTACTCCAAAAATTCCTTAAAATATTACAAATCTCTCTCTTTTCAGTAGGCTGATTAGACTGGAGAGTACTGACAGGGGTTTGGGGGCGCTTTTTTGTCATTTTGGAAAGGAGTCTAAGACACAGATTCCTTTTAGCATTGTGATCATTCACTGCCATAGGCTATCCAACTGCTTCAGTTGTAATTTCCTCAGTTTCTTTCCACATAAGATAATTGGACCTTAAAATGTCACTTCAGCAGCTTTCCTGCTAGCCTTCCTGTCCTATATATTTATGTGATTAGAGATTCAGCTAGGCGTCATTTCTTTCATTATTGCATACATCTTTTATTCCACTTAGACTTGAAATAACACAGAAGACTGACCTAAGTTTTTCTATGGTTCACAGGAATATTCTCAGGGATATTTTTTTGCATAGGAAGTCATATTCTATCTAGCTAGTCAAAACACGGTTTTTAAAAAGCATGAGAGCTCATTTCTTCTTTGCACTTAAAGCATCCCCACAGCAGATGAAGAATGTTTTTCTTCATCTGCCAGAAAATAGGACCAACTATGTATTTTCTTTTCCTCATCATGATTATTTCTTCTTCTTGTACTCCTCATCATCTCCAGATCTGATTGCTAGGGTGCTAGTGGGACCAGAATCCCAACCTTCCCCATTTTTAAGCTTAGTAGGAAGCATGAAGATTCTCTTGGGTCAAAGTCAAAGGAGAGAAACAGGGCATCTTCAGCATATAATATTAGCAAAATAGACTTTGTCTTAATTACCAAGACAGCGAACACATAAAACCTAATGAAAATTTTCATTTCTTGGTGGTTTGAAGATTCTAAAAAATTAACAAGGATCAGTTTTACTTAGAAGAAACTGAAAAGTGTTCATAATGTGCAGAATAAAAGTAATTCTTTTAGAGGTTATGACATTTCTCACTAAAATTATGTCTAATTAATTCCATTTTCTTGTGTTGTAACCTACACATTTATAATCAATTCAGTTTAAACTGAGACCACTAATTTACTGTGTACAGGCTCCTCACACAACAAGTGGTGTTGCAGAATAAAAGAGAATGCCTTACTTATGGGACTTCAATGTATTGGGGTGCTTTTTTCCTAGCATACTTTGATGCAGTTTTATATGGTATATATGGTATTCTGAGCAGGGACTGGAATGAAAGTATCTAGTTTCAAGGGGACTGCTCTAATAAATTTATTTTTATCTTATTTCTTGTTATTTCTAGAAGCCTTTAAAACATTGTTTTAGTTGAAACCATATCCCAAAAGCATAAATTTCAGTGCTATAATGGAAAAAAAATCTAAGATTTTCATAGCACAGATGAGTGTCTTGACTTCTAGGGTACCAAAACACGACACTCGTTATTGAGAAATGTATTTCTGAAATTTTTCAAAGAAATAAAAAACCCAAAATAAATTAATGGGGAACTATGAAGAAACTGCTCCATGTAGCATCTAGAAAAGGCATTAATAATAAAATTATTAATAAAACTCCAAAGTGCAAAATTGTATAAATGTTTTGCAGGTACATCAAAGTGAAATGTTAGTCTCCTTACTTTAGTCAAAGGTAATTGTTCTAAAACCCCCAAAACTCACAACTATGCACATTAAAAGTTGAAAAGTGCACATTATAGACTAGAGTGATAAATAGGTTGCTTACTAATATTGGTAATTAGCAGTATGACACTTTCACTGGTAATTTTTTATTTATTTACTCCCAGCTCCTTAAGGAGGACCAGAGTGTATCAGAAAATCTAGTGCCATGAGCAACAAACAGCTACAATTACACAGAACAATGCAATACCAAAAAAAAAAAAAAAATTTTTTTGAGTTCTAGTAAATTTTTTTGAAAGTAGGCAGAGTCTACTCTGGAATCATATTCTTTGTATGCTTAATATAGTTTCCATTATAATTATATTATAATTACAGAATCACAATTACCACTTTCTAAGGACAATAAAGAACAAAATAGATTTTATATTTATAGATTTAAACTCTCCCCAAACACACAAGAACATGTATACAACATATGCAAACCATAAAATTTATAGCAATTTTGGATATAATGTGGCAATGAAGAAAAAGTCAGCTATGTTAGCTAATACATAAATGTGACACCAAACATACACAAGGGGAACGCCCTGGTTATGAGGTAAAGTCCATCAACAGAACATCACATTCCTCCTCTCAAAAAAGCTGGGATGATGAACAATGTATAACTGCTTCTTCCAAGGAGGAGTAGCACCACTGACTTCACAACCCAGACATGCATTAGAAGGTGAGCACAACATCAGCTTAAGGCACAGATACTAGAAAGCTTGTGTAAATAAATTTCAATAGTTTCAGTACTGGGCATAAGCAGCAATAACTGCTATTTGACTCTATGTGTAAGTAATTTGACTCTATGTGTAAGTATCTGCTTATCTAGACCAATTATTTTTTATGAAAATGCTAGGACTTTAATTAAAGGAATCACAAATTCTTGGTTTCATAAGCAGTATTTTTCTGTAGCTCAAATAAATTGCATAGGCTGCTTCTGGTAACTTTGTCCTGGAGGCTTTGCTATTAAATCTCAGTGAAGCAAGTGATGGAGAATGCAGGTGACCTAGGCTTTAATTCAGTGTAATTCAGACGCACCAGCATTTACCATGCTCCTAGATGCAATTCTTGTTTATTAAGCTTTTATTTTTTTTTAAGAGCTTTAAGTACTTTATTATTCAAATGTACATTTTGCCAGAAAGTTCAGACTGTCTTTTCCCGAGACACATCTGGACTATCAGTTGCTTCAATTATTTGTCTGGGGCTTCATTTCCTAACACAGGTACTTATGTCTACTCTAATTCTGTATATCCTTGCAGCCTCTCTCAGACCAGCACCTCTTAGAGAAGAAAATTAACTTTCAAACACCCAGTTTGAACTTCCAGACACAGGAATCATACTTTAAAGACCATGCCAATCAAAGTAAAACCATTTCTATTGTTTTAATCATAAAGAAAAATATTTTTAAATAAATCACCTAATAGTTATAAAAAACAAAATTCCAGAAAAAGTTTCAGTTTTCAGTATCACAAAGCATAATTTTATTGGGACCTAGTAGGCTCTTGAGGTAAGATAGAAATGATAGAAGAAACACAGTTAACATAATCTAATTGTAAGAAGGAGTTAAGGGAAAAGAAGGTAGCTTTTTAAGTGCCAGAACAGAAATATGAATAATTTCACTCCACATAAGTTGCAAGAGAATCAATCAAAATAACCATAAGAGCTTGTCAGAAAGCAGCTCTTCCATGAACAGAAATGAACAAGAATTATGGCTCTGAGACTTGGAAGTTTTTAAATTTTTTTTTCCTTTGATCTCAACAGACCATTTTTCTATATCTAACTAAAAAAAAAAAAAAAGAAAAAAAAAGAAAAAAGCCTTCATGATTATGAAAAAACCTTTTCCAATATAGAGAAATGGAGGGCTGTTTGAAGAAGCATTGAAAACAGAGTTCCAATAGATGTGACATTCCCTCTCAGTTTAGAATTTTTATGACTTTTTTCAGCATACACAGCAATTTTGCTGGTGGTCATTTAAACAAATTATCTTTCAATGTCCATCTTGCTGCTAGATATAAATATAGACACTAGGATGAAGACTGCAAGGCATCGGTCTATTCTGAACAACATTGTATGGTTTGCTGTCATAAGCCTATTTTTTTCTGTCATTATGTCCTATGTAATTTTTTTCTGTCAGAGGAACCAGTTTTCAAGTAAGCTAACATAGACACTGAAAGATAACTGGAAATTTGAACCTGATTCTCTACATGGCAAAATTTATTTCAATTTTCATAGTTTTCTCCACCTTTTTGGGTAGAAGAAATGCTCTTACCAGTAAAGAGTAAAAATCACAATTGAAACCCCAATAGAGTGACAGATGGAAAGCAGTAAGACATTAAGCTTCATCCATCTTTTCTTCTTGAACTTGCTCACAAGATAAACAAAAGCATGAGAAAGAGGATCCAACAAAGAGACTGTTGTAATGGAATATTATGCGTTAATAATCATTGTAAAGACACTTAGTATTTGTAGTGAAAAAATTTGTTTCTAACCTATTACAATTATTTTTTTTTATTAGTTCTATTTTCCTTGTCAAATGCAATCAACATATACATAATCTAGCAATAAAATTTGAAGATAGGATGAATACTAATTTATATAACCAACAAAATCAAAACAGAAGCTCTTCTTCAGCTCTGTAACAGAAACCACAACTTCAAAGTTAAACAGAAATTGAGGAAAACAGACAATTTTATTTGATACATATCAATTACACCATCTCAGAAAGAAAAGATGGCTGATAATTGTGAAGTAAAAATGTGAAAGAAAGGTGAGCTGTAACCATCATTTACTTATCAGATTTATTAACCTTTTAAGAAGAAATTAATTTTGAACAATACAGCACTTGATAGTTCAGCTGTCAACTGAGAGCAACTAATAATAACACTGATGGAAGTCAGAATAAAGTACTGCACCTAATCATAGAATAGAATCACAAAATCATTGAGGTAGGAAAAGTTCCCTAAGATCATTGAGTCCAATCCTTAACCCAGCACTTCCAAGTCCACCACTAAGCAATGTCCCTAAGTGCCACATTTTCATGTTTTTTCGATACTACTTTCCAACATATGCTGATTCAACCACTTCCCTGGCAGCCTGTTCCAAGACTTGACAACCTTTTTTGGTGAGAAAGTTTTCCTAATATCCAATACAAACCTCCCCTGGTGCAATTTGAGGTTTTGTTGTGTAACTTTTTACTTGGGAGAAGAGACTGACCTGACTACACCCTCCTTTCAGATAGTTGTAGAGAATGATAAGGTGTCCCCTAAGTCTCCTTTTCTCCTTTAACCTGCTGATAGTTTTTAATTTTACTAATTACAAACTTTTCACACAGTTTTTCTATCTTTTTTTTTTCCATATTGAATTCTCTACAAACGTACATGGAAATGGTTTCTAATAAGAAGGTGTATGGACAACATTTACATTTCTGGGACACTTCATTTCAGTGAAAAAGAACTGTGATGCAATGAAAAATTATTTGGTACCCATCCATCTAACAAGAGCTCTCTTGGTGAATTTATGAGATTACTGGAAACAATGAAAATCTCCAGCTGATCATATATTACATTTTGCATTTTATGTGCCATGTATTTGCAATCTTATGTTTTATTTTCCTGTACAAAATAGCCATAGTTGTAAGTTACTCTTCAAAGTCTTGAATGTAGTCATTCTGCTCTCAATTATACTTTCTTTTCCAAAATAAAAGATGGTCTTCTAATAGATGGTTAACTTAGATGGATTGAAGAGACTGCTTAGAAGGTTTACCTAATTGAAACTGTGTTTTACTATAAAACAAATGCCCACATTAAAAATACATTGCCAGATTGCTGAAAATATTTACACAGCATACCAGTACAATAGATAAGAGTGAGGGAATTCAGATAGCCTCATAAACAATTTTGAAAGAACAGAAGGTAAGATCATTTAAACTCATTGAGCAAATTCCTTGCTGAATTAAAATGAATTACTTCCTTTATTCCTGAAAAAATGAGGCTTTAAAATTTCAGGTTTATGTCACCTTTTGCTTAATATTTATCAATCAAAATATTTTCAGCTAGTAATAAAAGAAGGAAGAAATCATTCTTATGGTTACTGGTAAAATCACAGCTTCAAAAAAGCTCAACGAAAAATGCTTAGGATTATATGGTATTACCACAAAAAGAAACTGCAAAGATGCCCAGGCAGAGCATGCAATCAGAAAAAACTAATTTCCAAAATTAAGCCAGATTATAACTGGCATAATAAAAACATTGATGTCAGACACTGGAGTTTGCAATAATAAAGGGTCTTAAAAAGGCTTAAAGAGTCTGTAAGAGATTATCAGATTAATCACAGCTGATATTGGCACAAATCAGATATCAGACGCCATATATTAAAATCTTTAGATATGTCTTCTTTAGAAACATGGAATCCTAATATCTCAAAAAAGTAAACAGAAAAATGCATGTACATAATAAAAAAAATAAAAATTTTGAAAACCTAGTGAGGTGCCAGTGGAAAATTCACTTTGAGGCCAGTTCAATGCTGAATAAAAGTAGGGTTTCAAGCATCTGAAAGGACATAAAATTTATCTTCTATTTGTATTCATCTTTTTATTCTGTCCTATTAATATAGCTATTTTAGTATGTTCTTGTCAGGCCTTTCTTACTGAGATCGAAAAAAACAAAACCATAAACCCTCTCCCTGCGTCCCCCAGATGGGTTGCAGGACAAGTGTCATCCCAAGGATCATTAGCAGGCAACCGGATTATCAAAATCAAGAACTCCTACACAAAAAACTCCAAACTTTCAAACTTTTGGTTTTCCTTAGATCCTCAATGAACAGAATCTACTCCTGAAAGAATACAGAATCAATTTCAAAGAAGTTTACAAATATTTTTAAAAAATGAAAAAAGAAAAAAAAGGCGCAATTAGCCAATGGAATTGTAAAAAGCCAATGCCAAAAAATATGGTTCCATGCTCAATTTTTTAGTGAATTTGCCAGTTTCAACAGATAATAAGAAAAAGACAGAATGCACTCGTAAAGCTATAGGTTCTGTGAAGATCAAAACCATGCTGAGTAACTGCATAGTGAATTCGTGAAAAACAAAATTAGAGCAATGACAGGTAAAACTTATTTTCAAAACTACTCAAAGTGTTGACATCTAAAATCTTAACTGCACATACAGGTCAGTGACATAATAACTTTTGGTCAAATAAAGACCAAAAGTTATTTCAGTTTGCTTAAAAGTTATGCAAAGAGAAATTTCCCCTCAATAACTCTAACGATAGATTTGCATTCTTTTTTTCTCATGTATTTTCTCTTTAAACCCCAGAAGAAAAGGGTCATTATTTATCATGCCAACCTATGAACTGGATTAGACATAATGAAACTGCAGAAAAAATGGAATCAGAGTAAAATGTTCTCACATAGGGACAAAGACTAAATGAAATTAAAACATTAGCAATTATCACTATGTGAAAGATATTTCCATACCATTTCTGTAGCTTTCTCAGAATATTCTGCCTGAATATTCCTCCAAGCTCTGTAGTCTTCTGTTTCAGTGAAATAATTACCTTCAAATATTTCTATCACGTGCATAAGATGTGTTTAATTTTTTAAAAGTACAGATACAATAACCTTGAGCTTTTCATTTTGAAATGGTGTTGTACAATACCATCAGCAGATCCTGTACTTTTACTATGGCTTCTAGTGATAAATTGCTATGAATTTGCTTCTACATCATTAAGAATAGTACAGTAACACACATTTTTCAAGGATTCAAAAGCCATATAGATGAGTCCATCTCAGAAAACAAAGAAGTTACTTTTTCTCTGGCACGCTTTATTCTCACTCAGAGGAAGAAAATGATCCAGAAGGGAAGTATTAGTAAAATTTTATGCTGTTTAATACCTTAGCATTTCTGCATGCTAAGGAATAAACTCGGGGCTATGACTGTACAGAATATTTGATGCTGAGAAACAAATGAATGTGAAAATCAAATACATTACCACAAATTTTTGCTCCAATGCAAACACAGTATAAATTTGCAACTAATTTTAGAGAATGACAGAATATGCTGAGTTGGATGGGACCCACAGAGATCTTTGAGTCCAATGCTCAGCCAGCAGCAATTCCCAAGAGTCACACCATATGCCTGAGAGCATTGTCCAAACATTTCTTGAACCCTGTCAGGCTTGTTGCTGTCACCAGTTCCTAAACAAGGAAAATATCAGTGCTCAAATTTGAAGAAAAACTTCTCCTAAAGTTGCAGAAGCAATGATTGTTTTGGAATCAGCAATGTTGCAGTAATTATAATTGATGGCATATTACTGAAAGTGCCTGAAATGTGGTGTTCTGATAAACACTCAAGACTGAAGAATTGTGGTATGATTGATCCGTGCCTTGTCTTCACCTCCTACATCTTCATTGATTCATTCATTCCATGGGGCTTGCTGTAGCCAAAGCAGGAAGAGAACATGGAATATTGAAGTAGTATTGCAATATAAACCTGTTAAGTAAAACAGCTTAAAGACATTTTAATTAATGAACAATAAACTAAGTTTTTACAGGAAAAATACAAGAACTGGAATTATTCACAGTGATTTTTTTGAAAACGGCTCAGAAAAAGAACAGTATTATTATGCTAGAAGGGAAGAATATCTAACCTGGAGTTACTCCCAAAAGTCTAATCATGACTGGGAGATAAAAGTAAAAACTAACAAAATTAATAGATTAACATTCTTCTGTAAAAGCTATTTCTAAAGAAAATATGAGAGCCTTAAATAATCTGATAGCAATATAAGAGAAAATGCAAGAATGTTAACCTTCCAAGAAGTAGATTATTTCCTAACAGAAAAAAGTGGAACAGAAAAAAATGCACAAACCAGTAAATACAGGGAAGAGATACAAAATAAATTAAATGCTTATCAGTGTAATAGTTTTCCTGCTTTTAGTTAATGACATTGAAAATACTGCATGATGTCCAACACACTGGTCTATGTACCCTAATGCATTAGGAATGGGAAAAAAAAAATGTTTAACTAGATAATTAAAACAACAGAGAATAAATAATATAGAGATATTCTGTGCAGTATAAATTATATTGTAAACTATATCACAAAGGAACTATGATGAATGTAGAACTATGTAAGAAAGAAAAAGGGAGAGAGTGCATACACACTCAGCCTGAACATTTTTGCCCAATACACCTGAATAGAACACCAAGTAAAAACTGAATGTATCACAAAGAAGGAAAAAATAATCAAGAATCCTCTAGAGGATAAAGAATTAATTCTAAATATAATGGGTTTAATAAAGAACTAATCCTAATGGTTTTTTTTTAAAAAAAAATTCTTCAATGTGATTATAGAAAAGCCTACACTTTGGAGCCATAGCTCCATTGCCTAAAGTAGGAAATCATGCATGCCAGTGAATTTTTGAGGGATCACTGTCAAGTGCAAGCTTCAATAGTGGCTTTACTATCTCAACATTACTATGCAACAGCTCTTCTAACATCTCACTGCTGCTTAGAGTTTCCTTCTCCTCCACTCCCCACTGCTTGACATACATTCCCAACATCTGACTTTTACTGGGTGATGTGCCTGCCTGTGAGTGTTTCCCAAACTGATTAATCTGAATTATTTTGCAGGAAACTAATCTAGGAGAAAAAAGTTAATTGTTTTCTGCTGGCTTAGAAAGTCAAATCACCTTACTCTAGTCTCTGATGAAAAGGAGAGATAGCACAAAAGAGGCTGCAAAATGAAGACCAGGGGAGAAAGAAAATGATAAACAGTAAAGATTTCCAGGCAGCGGCACAGTTCACCTGCTCATGGAACCATACCTGCAGAAAGGAGGATTTACTGCTGCTTTTGGAAGCTGTTGGAAATGTTTCCTGCAGGGCACACACACATTAATGACAGGGATGTCTTCCCCCACTCTGGAACAAGACAACTACAAAGGAACTCAATCTATGTAACACTTTGGAGAACTCGATAAATCATCTGAATGCCCCATTAAATCCTATTCAAAATTGCTAATTGCCTGAACTCTACCTACTCCAGTAAATATTAAAAGCTGGCTCAGTAGTTTTGAAAGAAATTTCACTGAAGCAAGGGGAATTAAATCCAATGGGCTCTGAACCAAGTCTTCAGGGTACATCATTAACACACATCTAGAGTTGGAAATTTTCCAAAATATTTCATTATGCACTAATTAGTCTAGAACAATTTTTTCTTTTAAGTTCTTTCACCTTTGAGTCCATATGGAAACACACCTAGGAGGGGAGCATTCACATAAAGATAATTAATCTAGAATAATTATACTTTGGAAAAATCTAAAACGCAAACAAAATCACGTAAATATTCCCTTTAAATATGTCTTGCAGTATAACAGATTTACATGTAATGCAAGAAGTTATCTTCATTACCTTTTCCCAACTGCTGCTATTATATATCAACAAAATACTTTACATCCACTCTCTACAGGCCTTGTTTAGTCCATTGTATACAAGACCAGAGCTCATTGCTGCTTACCACTGCTATTACCACTTTCACGATAGACAATTTTTCTTTCAATCCCTGCTTTACAACACACTTGCAAATTTGGCCTGCATTTCCTGCTTGCAGACTGTATTAAGCTGTAAAAAAATACATTTCCTGGAACATTTGCAATAGTTCAAAAAAGCCATGTAAGGAAGCCTTGGGAAATCACAAAACCAAGCAACTTTATCACCAGGAAATAGCCTATACCTTATTGAAAATTACAAAATTTGCTTTATAGGAGGAGTTTTAGAAATTTCAAAGTGAATGTTAATTTTTAGTATCGAAATTCTTTGAATCTAGAACCTATAAGAAATGTGGTTTTCCTCTCAAACAATTATTACAATAAAACAGATTTTTTAAAATTTCCATTAAATTAAAAACATTTCAAATTCAACTTTTTTGAATAGAAATCTTTTTACATTGATTCTGAAAAAGCCCTATTATATTTAGCCTTCACAAAAAATATAAACAAAAAAAATACAAAAAGCACTAAACAAGCAAAAAACTACCAACAAAAAAAACCTACCTCAAAAGAATGTCAGTTTCATTGTAATTCTTAGTAAAATTCAAGTTAAAGACTATCTTTGGTAGATGACGTTCTTTCACCATCACAATAATTACTTCCAAAAATGGCTAACTACATGGGGCTGCCTCCTGTTCACTAAATTCAGGTGGAGGTACAAGGCTCATTTTACTTTTTTAGAGCAGCTGTTCCTAGAAAGTAATTAATCTGAAGATATGGACATTATACATATATGTATAATGTATATATAATATACATCTGTATATACATATGTATATACATATATATGTATATATATATACATATGTATATACATATATAAAAATTTATGACAATTTTTATACTGTTCTTTTTAAAACTGATGCAGTTATATGTATCATGAGTTAAAGAAGAATCTTACCAGAGACTACATGCCTAAAATGTGATTAGATTACATAGCTAAAAAGTGTTTTTCTCAGTTCTTTTAAATTATAAACATCCTTAATTTTGTTGATATATAAAATAAATCAGATAATATCTCACTGTCTTCAAGGAACAAGAAAATACTAAGTGAAAATGCAAACTGTAACAGCAAACACATATTAAGTGAACATAACAGATTTTGAGCCAGTTGGCTGAAATTACAATTATTTTGTCTCTTCATAAATTGCTTCATATGACGATCTTCTGAGACTTTAGCAATATCAATGGAATATATTTCAACTTTAAAAACTGGATTGCTGCCTCTTATATTATCCAGAGCCTTGAGACAAAAACAACATAGGTTCACTGATCAGAGCACAGATTAATGATTTTAAAATGCTTACCAGTAGAAGGTAAACTAAACCAAAATGCAGACAAGATTTAGAGCCCTTCTGGAATTTACAGGCATAATGGTTTAAAGAAATGCAAATATTTACAAATAGACTGGACAAATGCTTGAATTATCCAAAGCACATGAAAAATATGTGAAATCAGTAGTATTATTTATTCCTAAGGAACTTATAAATTTTAAAAAGGAACTTAGGCAACCTTTTGCCAAATATTTCTGCAGAATTAAGAGTTGTGTACTAAGCAACCCTACCTAGCAATAAAAGAAAAATATTTGATCAAATATGAGCAAAGTTAAAACAGCTATTTTGAAATTTCAGAAGTAAGACAACATTGGAAACTGTCCTAAACAGTAAAAGCTGCTTTGTTACTAGAAATTCATAATCTTATTTCTCCATTAGCCTTGGTGGATATTACAGCAAAATAATCGGTGTTTTGTTTACATTATCCAAATTAACACTGAAGTCCATTACTGTAATCAAGTAAAAAAAATAAATAATATACTTTTCCTTTTTATGGACCATTCAGTAATGCCTTAAACTTTCCATTTTCAGGAACTGAAACGTAGGAGACACTACAGATCCTCTTTACACAGAAAACTTGAAATTTTTGTTCTATTCTAAATTACAAATGGAGATGAAGCTTAAACCTAACAGCTAGGAAAAATATGACTTGTTGTTATTTTTCTTTTCATTAGGATTAAAAAGACAGTACTTTTTCCCAAGAACTGACACATCACTTTGTCTAAAATTATCCACGCTTCCAAAAACCTCTTCAGCTCCTATAAAGAGTAATGTAATAGAACATCTGACTAATCCAAACAACGTAATACAAGTAGAATTACAATAATTGAAGCTCAACTGATGCTAACGCTTAGCTTTCTGGAAGAAATAAAGACACAGATGAATATTTAAATTCTCTGTAATTTTAATCAGTAATATGCAAAAAAGGCTGTGACTTTCTGATATGAAATAGTCCTTGACTTTCATAATTCTTTAGCACTTTCTTTTTTAATTTTGCTGATGTATGTTATATTTTAAAATCAGAAGGATAATGGATGTGCTTCTTAAACTGTAAATTGGGTTTTATATCAGAGACCTGTCACCACCACGACAGGTATGACCTAACAGTGGTCTTGCATTTGCAGCTCTCCTTCATGGCTGCTTTTCAAGGTGATAGGTCAGTCTTTAGAAATGTACAGATTTCTTGATCCCTCAGGAAATATCTTACAGTCCTAACATGTACTGCTTCTATGATCTTTGTAACAGATTGAAAGCAGAGGTATCCCTTGCTGTCACATACATTGTTATTAATCAAGGGCATTTAAGTTTTGGGAAAATAATATAAATTAAAATAACATTTGATTGATCTACAGCCTCTAGGGCAAACATCAAAATTCAGGAGAAATGCTTAATTTCTCAGTGTTACTGATAACTGCAAAACAAAAACAAACACCTAACCTTACATACTCATTAATTTCTTTGCTATGCTGATTACTCCAAGCCTAATGATAATGTTTTTTTAAACAAAATGATAATGTTGCATAAATCTACTCACGCTGTGTAAGACTATTTTGTAGGTATTATTAAACTTGATTGATCCTAATCTCTTGAAGGTTATGGTATCACTCTGCTGATGATATTGCACTATAATAAAACATGGATGAAAGGAAAAAAAGTGCTCAGAAAACTGAAAGCTAATGATTTCAGAATCTGCTCTCTACTCTGTTTTGTGAACTTCCTTGCTTGGTTTAGATAGCTGCAAAAATATTTAAAATCTACCTTATACAGAGTGTGCTGTTTGGGTAACTTTTTAAAAAAGAATAAATATGATTCTTTTAGCATCACATAGCATCCTTCTACTGCAAAAAGTTCATTAAACTACTTTCAAATATGTTCTTGAAATTCATAAAAATAAATGACATGGGAAATGCAGTAGTCACTGCTGACTCTTCTGACATGACTCTTCCAAACAAGCTCTAAAATGGTATATATTCTCAAAAACATATCTGTTTGCAATCAACAGAAAACACTATCATTATTTATTTTAATAACTGGAAAGTGTTCACAAGTAATTGTGCTGTGAAAATTATGTATCAGTGTATTTTCAAATTAAAAACCAATAAAAATGTACACTGTACTTAAATCATATTTTGACATTTTGTTCTGCAGTGTTAAGTATCTAACAAAGCGAGAATGATAAAATACTGTCCTTGGGAGCTGAAAATACCATAGTAAACCTGCTGTAACAATTTGGCCTTCTTTTTCAACTAGCAATTAAAAGTTTGCATTTTACTGAGGGGGAAAGGAATGTTAACACTGCTTTGAGATGAGATAAAAGAAACTTACTTTGAAATACACTCAAATAATAGACTAAATTTGTTTGTACCCATTTCAGGATGTCACTACTCTTCTAACTAAAATGTATTTTAGCATGTTCAAAGCTGCATGGCCCCAACAACCTTATTCTTGCTGCAATGTTTCCTTTTCCTCTCTTGCCTTCAATCTAGCTATGCATTACATAATCAAAAAATTACATTCATATTCACGGAAAAAAGGGATTACATTTCTGCCAATTTATCATGCTAAAAAACAGATCCAAATATATAAGTTGAAATCTTTTCATTGTTGTCACTTTCCCATTTGACATGAAAGCAGTAGAAAAGGTTAAGGATATATATGTACATATAGAAGCTCTTGTGAGAAGTGAACCTAAATTCCTTCTGGAGAATCCAGCCTTGACTTTACACCTCTTAGCCAAAAGTCTCTAAACACTAGCTTATTAGACAGCGGATGGCAGCTGTAGCTGGCACAGGAGCAAGTCCCAACTTCATTTGTTCAGAGAATACTGATAACTCAGATTATACTGATAATTCAGATTATTCTCTGAATAAGACCATCCAATCTTTCAACTCCAAGTGAATGAGGGTACCTTCCAGCACTTGTAAGCCAAAGATGACAAATATAAGTTGATGTGATACCATATGACACCATATGTTTCACATTTCATATTGCAAGAGGCACCTAGTCAGAACAGAAATTTCATCTTTTTATGGAAGTTATCCTCAAGATGCTATACAGGGAGCTTAGTGACTAAGCTCTGGATACCATGTTCCTCCTTGGGGAACAAGAGCCTAAAATTCACGACTGCATTCCACACCCATTAGTGGGACTTGCAAAGCCTCTTGATGATTAAATGCCTAATCAAACAGCTGGTACCGGGCTCAAGACGCAGTACAAAACCACAGGGGTTTTGAAAGAGGAATGTTATTCAGTCATCACCACACGGTAAACCTGACTCAAGACCAGGGCTTCATTGTGGAAAAGTGCCAATCAGTTATATTTCTCTTGTGACTGGATTGGGAAGAATAAATCCTAGTAACATATGATTACAATAAAGTTTTATATATGAGAATAAGTCATGTCATGCCACACCAAATTAACAGGAAATATTTTAGTGAATTGTGTCTTTTATAGCATCTTACCAAATACAAATAGCTACAGAAATCAGCATGAATCTTTCTTAGGTTTGCATGAATCTCTACCAAGGTTACCCCTGTAGAGTTAAACTAATTAGTTAAACTAATCTCAGAACATTAAGAATTAGGGATTAAATTAGGGATTAGTTTAGGGAAAAAATCCTCAGTTTTTTTCTTTGTGCTTTTCTAGATCTACTAGACTTCATAATTATGTCCTAATTTACAATTTTTTCAATGACATAACATGCATCTCAATATAGTATATATAATTAGACTTCAAGAAGCTTTCAAGAACAGATTTGTCTGGATGACTATTTGAAGAATTGATATAAAACAGCAAGTTGAAATTACATCTATAGAGTAACTGAAGTTCATTCTTTCTCATGGAGAGCTAAGTGAATAGCTACACTGAGATATCAGAAATAGCAAAAATCTGACTTAATGAAATAATCCTTATTTTTTCTGACTCAACACCTAAGAATGTTACATCAAAAGAAAAAGCCGTCTGACAGTCAATTGTTTAGCACCTTCAAGATACCAAGTATTGATAAAAGTGAAAAATACTAATTTAAAGATGCTTGCAAGACTTATTTTGAATCTTTTAGAGACAGTGAAATATCAAAAAAACATTTAATTTTTTAAAATAATAATTATTCTTAACAAAGCAATAATATAACCAAACTAGTGATTCAAAACCAGAGACAGTCATATGTCTCTAGACTTGAGTTGTGTAGTTGTTATTGTTCATGTTGTTAATTTTTGTAACCTTTATAAATTAAGGCAGTACCACGTATTCAAACACAGAGATGTGCATGTTTGCCTTCTTCTTGGAAAATCAGGTATACATACTTAATTTCCAGTCTTACAATGAAAATACCAAATAGAATTAAAAACTACACAAATATAAATACATATTCAGCTGAGTTATGTTTCTTTATGACAGTAATTTATGTGGTTAACATCTTAATTTAAAGAAATGAGGGAAAAAAATTGAAAGGACATTGCTCAAATAAAAAAATCCAGCTTATCTACAGATACATATGAACAACTTTATTGCTTTCATATGATAGCTGGTTCTGAAGTCTCTTCAGCTCTAAATAGTGTGAAAACAATCCAACACCGGGGCTCTTGTGAGTGTATTCTTGTTATCATAAGAATAATCTAACCTAAATTCACATCCACACACCCACACACATATATATATTAAAAGCTAGTCAGGGCTATTAACTAATCTTAGAACACTAGCTCAAGACGTAATTTATTTTTTTTTTCTTTTAAAATTAAAACATTCCAATGTGTCTGATGAGGTGAAAAATAAAAGTTAAAATTCTCAAAATAAGTTGACCAAAGACTGAAATTATCTGCATTTGGAGGATAAAGATATAACTAATGAAAGTTTAGTCAAGGTTCAGCTTTTTCAAAAAGTAGCATAGCTTTTCTAAAAAGAAATGTTTTTGCTTATGTTCCATTTCAGTTGCCTCTTTTTAGAAGTAGTATTTTTAAAGAAAATTTATTTAACCATTTAGTTAGCAATTCAGTCAATCAAAAGTTTACATAAAATTTCATCATAACTATTTTTAAGACTCCATGAATTCTCAGCATATAGACTGCAAATGAGATTTTCAAAAATCAACATTTGCAAAACCCACATAATTTAATTTTGTAAATGAATATTGCAACAAGTGCTTTTTCTCATTCAAGCTGTAATATAAATATACATCAAATAATTTTCCATTTACAGAGAAGTAACAGAAGAAAAAAACCTGTTGATTGTAACGGTAATTACTTATTGCTTCTTGATAGCTATAAAGAGAGAACAGTAAAGAGTAAAGCATAAATACATCCTATGTGCATTATTTATTGGTACAGCTTCAAAAAACAAACGCATTTGAAACAATTAAATATACTCTAGCCTTAACAAATTTAGTGAGAAATCTTACAACTCTATATTTTAACCACAAAAAAAACTTCAGCACCCTTGTTTTCCTGATTAGTCAGCCCTTTGGTATGTTAAAGAGTCCTCTAAAGGCAAGTTTAAACACTTCTACAGTAGCAATATAGCAAAACAAATTGTTCTAATAATGGAGAATTCCTAACTGGAATTTTCTACTGTTTTGCATTCTCCTCCATAGTACCCAACACCACAATAATCTTAGCTCCTTTAACATTTCTTATGACTTTGCCTTGCTCACATTTTCTTTGGCTTTGTTTCTCCACCTTTAGAAACTAGATTTAAAAACACAATGTATTTTTGTAGAAAGAAGGATGGAACAACAAAAAAGTGATTTGGGAGAATTTAAGAGAGCATGAGCAAGGAAGCATGTAATACTCTTTAAATATGCACTAAAAGAGTTCCTTCTGCAGACAGAGTAAGATGGAAGTCAAACATCCAGCAAATTGAAGAGGCAGAAGAAAATGTTACAATATAAAAAACTGTCAGAAGGGCTTCAGTCACAAGAAAGGATAGGTAACTCACAGAAGCTTTTCTCTTCTCAGTTTGCCTCTTTAGACCTACTAAACAGAAACAGAACATGATTTGTGAACAGGATTAGCCAGCAGAATTTATGGCGAAAATAGCATGAATCACAAAGAGAATTAGACAAAATGAAAAAACTCTTTATGCTATAAAGAAGTCTGAGAACTTTGATGGAATGAACATGCAAATTTGATAACTATTATCATGTGATAATTTTAAGTCTAATTTGCATACAGTAAAGGATGCAAATATAAGGGTTCCCATCACCATAATAAGTTTGAGTTACATTGGTTTCACATAAAAATAATTTTATTATATTGTTTAAGTTTTCTTTCATTCATAGCACTTAGCATATTAGAATTTTACAACTAGATATTCTTGTCTTCACTGCATGCATGGACACAACAATGGTGAAGAAAGACATACACTTTACCAGTGCCAGGGGTACTGAAAGAAAGAAAGATATACACTTTTTAATATACACTATATTAAAAATTATTGGTTATCAACAGTATTTTCTGATCAAACGAATTTTAGCATTCCTGAACAAAAATTTCCCCAAATAATCAAAATAAAATGCACCTAACATAATATATATTTCTAAAATCCTATTTTTCCAGATATTTGCTGATTAGATTTCATCACATTTGTCTACATACAGGGACTGAGGAAAATATTTTAATATTGCTAAATGAAGCAGTAAACTAAACCAGCAGAATAAATAGTGTGCATGTAATCTCATTTCTAACTCTTCTAAGTTTATCCTGAGGACCAAATAATAAAATTCACTGGAACATTATAAAAAATTATAGCACACTGTGAACACACAAAGAAGTAGTAATTAAGATACCATAGGCAATGTGGAATCTGGAATTTTCTAATTTTGATACGCTTTACAACTAACACAGTAATTGTTCCTATGTGCTCTTTTAAAGGAATAAGCAAACAAATAGTTCCACCTTTGGCAAATGGAACAACTCCTTCCAGTTTCTTTTTCTCCCCTACCCCTCATTATTTTTGTTGGAATATTAAGATACCTTCTGGTCCATGTGGTGCTTGTGTCAGAGGCAGAGAAGAAGGACGAAAAGAAGGGAAACTGAATGCCAGAAATAAATGCCTGGACATGGGGCAACATTTACCAGGAGCAAGAACCAAGCTTTATGTCTTCTGCAGACATTCTGCTGTTTTGTCAGGGGTAGGATAAAGCTGAGTTCTAAAAATATGACAGCTTGGGTTTTTTTTGATCCAGCCCCACCCCTCCCAATATACAGAAGTTCAGAGAGCTCTCAAGCATTCACTTTGGCTGAAGGGTCTGTCTTGACTCCAAATTTCGATGCAGTATTATTCTAGTAGCTGGCAACAGTTATTCTACAAGTAAGAAAGGAAATCCCAAAATTCAAGTTTATATATCCGCCAAAGCTGAAGAGAATTGCATGTTACAAAAGCTGAAGAGAATTTCATGTTACAAAACACACTCTATAGCTTATAGGGTTTAATTACAAGAAGTACTGCTGCAAACACTGTAAATGTAACAACTTACCAAAAAAAGAATGTAAGAATCTATTAAAATGGTAAAAGCTATGCCATCTAAGTACTAGGGCTGCTAGCAACACCCCTATGAGCTACGAAGCTGTGTTATGAAGGCTCTAAGGAGAGGGAATGCAAAAAATACCGCCACTATGAATTCTCGAACATTGCTGAGAAAATCAATCTTTTGGTGAATTTTTTTTTTATACTAATTCTATGCTAAAAGGTTAAGTTCTTTAAAAGTACTTAAAAATTATCTCCACAGATCCATATAAAATAATTAGTTATGTCAGCATGGTAAAAAATAATGATAAATATGCTTTAATATTGCATATACATTTTTCATGCATATTTATGCCTTATCTAATTGCCTTAGATTGTTTTTTTTAAATTATGACATATCCAAATGGAACAAAAACAGAATTTGAGAAATGTATCGAAGTAACTTAACTGTGAATCACCTATCTCTCTGTGAAAATACAAGAACACAGTTATTTATGTCTGTACAGATGTCTGTATCAAGTAACTAAGTAACTACACGTATATACATTTCAGTAATATACGTACATACACAATATTAAACATAACTAGACATGTTAAAAAACTGATGCACCCATGCTGTGAGCAGAATCCCATGGCATTCTCCTGGGAAAACTGGCAGCCCATGGCTTGGACAGCTGTACTGTTCACTGTGTTAAAAACTGGCTGGATGGCCAGGTCCTGAGAGTTGTGGTCAATGGAGTAAAGTCCAGCTGGCAGCTGGTCACTAAGTGATGTTCCCCAGGGCCCAGTAACGGGGCCAGTTCTGTTTAACATCTTTACTGATGATATGGATAAGGGGGTTGAGTTCACCCTCAGCAGGTCAGCAGATTACACAAGGTGGTCTGCTGGAATGTAGGAAGACTCTGCAGAGGGATCTGGACAGGCTGGATCAACGGGCAGAGACCAATTGTATGTGATTCAATAAGAAGTGCTCAGTCCTGCCCTTGTGTCATAACAACCCCATGCAGTGCTACAGGCTAGGGGCAAAGTGGTTGGAAAACTGCCTGGAAGAAAAGGACCTGGAAGTGCTCATCGACAGCTGGCTGGACATGAGCCAGTGTGTGCCAAGGGGGCCAAAAAGGCCAATGACATCTGTACCTGTATCAGCAATAGAGTGGCCAGCAGGATGGGGGAAGTGATCGTACTTGGCACTGTACACTATACTCGACACTTGTGAGGCTGCACCTAAAGTCTTTTGGCCAGTTCTGGGCTCCTACTTCAAGAAAGACATTGAGATGCTGGAGCAAGTCCAGAGAAGGGCAAGGAAGCTGGTGAAAGGTGTAGAGTGTAAGTAAAGTCCTATGAAGAGTGGCTGAGGGAGCTGAGGATTTTTAGCCTGGAGAAAAGGAGGCTCAGGGATGACCTAACCACTCTATAACTCCCTGAAAGGAGTGTTTAACCAGGTGGGAGTTGGTCTCTTCTCCCAGGCAGCCAGTGACAGGATGAGAGGACATATCCTCAAGCTTTGCTAGGGGAGAGTCAGTTTGGACATCAAGAAGAATTTCTTCACTGAAAGAATGATCAGACATTGGAATGGCTGCACAGGGAGGTCATGAAGTCACCATCCCTGGAAGTGTTCAAGAAGCAATAATGGATAAGGCACTTAGTGGTATGGTTGAGGTGACATGGTGGTGATTGGTCAAAGGTTGGACTCAATAATCTTGGAGGTCTTTTCCAATCTTTATGATTCTATGATATCTGTAGCTCAATACAAATACAGTGGTCTTAGAAATTAATGATACACGCATTCTGAGAAATAGAAATAGCTTTGCATAAAATAATAATAACTAAATTAATTATATTTAATTAAATAATGAACTTCATTAATTCATTAATGAATTAACAAAGTACAGGAAAATATCAGGTTCTATGTACTTTCTTACTTTTTTTCCCATAAAATACTTGTTAGGAAAAGCCTAAAAAAGCCTAACTTTGATGGTGCTCTACAGACACTGCTTTAATTATGGAAAAGCACGGTCAGTAATCAAGCAAATGTTACTATAAGAGCATTAGAGTAAATACATTCATTATTTATTCATAGGCTACACTGAGTATAATTAAATTATACATTCTGATGAAAAGGAGACATTTTTATTTGACATGCTGATTTAAAAAAAACAACAACAACAACAACAAAAAAATCATTTTTATGATTTGCAGAAAAGACCTCATTCCTTGACAACATTTGGGGAAAACAGAGAAAGAAGCTGACATCCTAATATTTTGTCATAGAATATTAACCTTATTTACATTTTACCTTAATCACAATAGTGAGAAGAAGTTGTTTATACATGATTACTGTTTGCTGAGTTAGGTTGGTGGCTCTATTTAGTTTTGAGGTACCACACATGCCACCATTACAACTGACAGTATGGAATTATTATTAACAGACAAACTAAAAACTGAACAAGCCAGCAAAACTACTTTTCAATGTAATGTCAAATTGGATTCTTTCCAGTTGCCTCGATAAATGTTTGTAAAGTACAATGAATTTCAAGAACTAGTAGAATACTTAATTTCAGTCAATCAACAATGCTTGAAAACCTTTTATTTTCCTTAAATATTTTCAGGTTCTTACAGATAATTCTGATAAATTCACCTATAGAACAGTGCAATGAATCCCTAGCTATATATCTGGTTAAATGCAATGGCGTTTCATCATAGAAACTGCAAACTACTACAGTTTTTAATCATTAATGTTTTACTGCCTGAGAGATAATTTCAGAAATTTGAACATAACAATACATTTTTTAATATACACTAGTGTTTTGGAGAAACAATAAAACTGAAAATTACCCACCATTGGCCTTTACTGTAAGTCTGTAATATGTCATACACTGAACACTTGCAGGGAAGTTGCTTGATGATTTCTTTTTTTTCTAAATATTAATTAAAATTAAATATTAATATGAAAACATTTTCCTCTAAATTCTGCCTGATTTGACTGCATACGCATTTACGTTGTGCAATGTGATCTGATTACCAGAGATAAAGTTCTCAGTATGAACAGGACATTGTGAAAAATGTTGTTCAGTATTTCATAGAATTCACTCTGCAAGAATTTTGCAGAACAGAACAAACCATCTTCAGGATGCCAGTCATTATGAGGTAATAACTCAAAGAATTAGTAACACAACTTCTGCCATGTAGCCCCTAAGGATGCTTTGTTTAATTCACATTCACTGTAATTTGTTGCTCAATTATACCTCTGAACACTTGTATCTGCAATCCTTTTGGTCAAAAGCAAGCCAATTTCCTACTGGCACTGCAGACTGTCTACCAACTAAACTACAGAATATAGAGAGGTTCCTTTTCACAACTGTGCACCATCACCACCCCCCTATAACCACTGAAATGCAATGAAAGAGTGCTAATATGATTACACTGTGGCTAAGTGCTCTGCAGAAGACTGGATACTTTAGATTACCCTTTAGACCTCATCAAAAGAGATGACTGGAACAAGACTATACCAAAAAGTCAGACTGTTACAGGAGAAGTAAAGAAAGAGTAGATAAATCTTCACTAAGGCTAGTTACAGAATAAATACCAATTACCAACCTACTCAGTGTGTTTTCTCTACTTACAGTCCTGACAAATTTTATAAAACACTAATGAAATCGTGTTCAAAAAGTTGACAAAAACCCAAAAGGCTGACTTTCAAAAGTAAATAAACAAAAGCCAAGATATACAATACTACATGAAGCTTCAAAAGTTACATTATAAACCTGTAAGACTGCATCATTAAGGAGAATTAAATTTCTAGTGCCATTTTCCTTCCATGCAGTTTAATAAAGTAGGTCTGGTTCACTTAATATTTAAAAACTGCATCTCCCAATTATGTTGTTTAATTTATATATTTAGCTTTGCTCTAACCTACCAGTACAACTGTGTACTCAGCCCACATTTATTCTAATCTTCATCAAATAGAAATACAACGATGTAGTTATGTAGAAGCTAGCCATATGTATTTCTCCACATAGAAGTCCTAGTCATTAACAAACTTCTTCCAACTTAGTCCTAGAGTTGTAAGTGAAAAATAACTAGTATTCAAATGGTACAAAACTCAGAAAGCACTTAAAATACTGCATTGGAATATTTATGAGTGCCATTAAGATGCTAAAATTTTACTTGCATTACATAACCAGAAATCTACATAATCTAGAAAAGAATAGGAATACCATGTGGCCCTGTTAACACGAATTACATTACTGCTCCTTCTTGCATGATGAAAATCTAATTATATATATATTTTTAACTCAAACTTTATATAGTAAATATATAGAAAGATCTGCAGGCTATCAGAGGGAATGATAGGTATAAAAGACACTGTTTACAGAGCTATAATAGTGATTAAAAAAATCAGATTTATATTTTTTATATTCATCATATAAGGGATAAGCAATTTGTCCCTTCAAGAAATGGTGAAAAACAAAATTTTAAAATCATGGAATCTAAAAGAATTATGTCACTTCATTGTCACTCTCCAGGTGCAGTGAATTGAGGTAGAAATGAGTTCACCCATTGACCCATGATCTTAATGAGATGGAGATATTCATGAATCTGATGTGCAGCATCTAATGCCACTCAACACTCTACATCAAATTTTGAGGAAGGCATTCAGAAACATCTTGACAGGCTGGCAAAATGAGTTGACAGGAATTTCATAAAGTTCAACAATAATAAAAGCAAAGTTCTGTACTGGAACAGTTCAGACCAGGCACTGACTGGTTAGAATGGAACTTTGTAGGAAAGATCTTGGGGGATTTCTGTGAACAACAAATGGAATATTTATTTACCCTTGTGACAAACAAGGCTGCTACATTCTGGAGTACATAAGAGTGTTGAGGGAATTCAACATTCTCCTTTATTAGCTGAAACAAGGCTGGTGAATGCCACCAGTATGAAGAGAGGACTGCAGTACATGACACATGAGAAGAAAGTGAGAGCAACTTTTCAGCTTTAAGAAGAGGAATCTGAACAGTAATCTCATTGCTGCCTTCAGTTACAAGCATGAGAGCACAGTAGATATGAATCAAGCTCTTCACAGTGCTGCACAACACAAAAAAGAAGAGGTAATGGTCACAAACTGAAATAAATTCTGACTTTATAAAAACCTTTTTTCACAATGAAGGTAGTCATTGGAAGGTTATCCAAAGATGATACAGAATCTGCATCCTTAAAGACAACCAAAACCCAGCCAAACAAAGTCCCGAGCATCCCAATGTAATCTCAATGTATATCAGCTTTTAAACCACATGAAAAATGAAGTGCCCACGCTGCAAAAATCCTCTTAGTCCAAATGTTCTGCCCAGCATTTTATTTTTGGGAAAAATGATCAAATAAATAATTAGAAAGTGCCAACTAAACAACATACTCTCCTACAGAATTTGACTTCTCTGCCAAGAACCTAAATCAGGGCAGTCAGGCTTTCAAACTTGGTAACAGCTTTCAGAGTGCATTAGTCTTGCTTGCAAACAATTTCCTCTCTGGCACAGCTCAGAGGAAGATATCCATGCTTACTTCATTAAACCTATCAGCAGTGTTTGACACTAAAGATCACCATGTGCTGCTGACTTGCCTGGGAGACTGGCAGAAATGAGTCAGTCATGCTGAACTGGATAGGTCAACTCCTATCAGTCAGATTTCAAGACAGTTCTGATGGGTGGTTTCTTTCCAGCCCTGAAAGCTTTTATTTGTGTGATGCTACAAGGATTGATTCTACTGCTTGTTTTGTTTAACACAAAACTTTATGAGAACTCTTGAGACAACTGACTTCAGTGGCAACAGAAGCTATCAGATTCCTTATTTTTTTTCATTCCTGCAAACACAGCTGGACTTGTGGAAAAAAAAGGGGATGCACTGTTAAAAAAGTGCCTGGAATAAATGAAGGAAAGGTGTGGTAAAGAAAAGTATGAAAAAGACAAAAGACACTGAGGATCAAAAACTGCTGTAAGCTTTAATGAGATATATGTGTATCTTACTTGTGACTGTGCTAGAAAGGAACACTTTATCAGGAACACGAGTACACTCTCAGTGCAAGACCGAGATGGCCAAAACTACACTTAGGTCCTCCTGCTTCTTCAGTGAGCATCTCTGCATAAACAGTGCCATCAGCCCTCCATACACACGCACTGACACATCTTTGTTGTCCTGTTTTCCAGTGATACACTGATGTTATGATCTACATGTTTATTTTCAATCTGTAATGCAAACAACTGCAGCTAATGATGACATGACAGATTCAAAAATTCCTTCTCAAGATTTTTATATTATACTTCAAAAAATTGGAGTTTAAAGGATATGCATATATATTATAGGAGGACAACTAAATAGTAGTTCTGCTTAGCAGAATTAATTAAATATAAAAAAACCAAACCCACTTGTGAAGTGAAAATGGGAAATTTTTGTCTTTTTTACATTCCATTAAGGTTTATGTATACAAATTCTGAAAATATCAAAACATCTCCTAATCTTAAGCAAAAGCATGATTTTTTTTCAGGTTAAAATGTTAAATTTTTCTAGTTGAATTCTGTTGCAGCCATGTGTACAGTAAATCACACCGTTTTGAGAAAAAAAAACAGCAATTAAATTAAGTATCCAATACTTAAGTACCAGTCTATTAACTGAACACACAGATAACAAAATAGATTTTTTTTATAAAAATGTAAAATGGATCTTTATCAATATATTAAGAATTTATTGACCCATGATAGTGTTTTAGCTCTGTAATTCAGGCCATTTTATTCCTAAAACAAAATTAGTGAATGATAATTTTCCATAAAATACCTATTCTTGGAAGAATTCCTTTTATTACCCTTCCCAAAATAAAAATGGTGAATAAGATCTGGGAAATTAAATGGTATTTCCATGTTATTAATTGTCCTTCACTTACATAAGTAGCAAAACCACATTAACCTCAGATGTTTACTCATAATAAACATAAATTACAATACCATACTTAATATTAATGAGCACTGATAAAATTCATTTGGTTTTTTTCTCACATGGGAACACAGGTATTCGGCTTACACAAAGCAATTGTTCCCTCTATCTGCCTTTTATCTACCACTTAATTCTATTTTATTTATAAGAATTCTATTCTTACTTATAAGAACTTACTGCCTCAAGGCCATTTTTCATCAATACTACACAAATTTTTTATACAATAAAATCTTCCATGTATATTACAATGCTTAGACTTACTGGTAACTTTGCAGCTGAAATCTTTGCAAACTAGAAGGGCTACCATCATTACTACATTCGTGTGTTTTAACTGTGCATCAGAAAATATTTAGTAAAATTTGAGAAATGTTTCTTAAATGCTATACCTTTTTACTAAACTCATATCACTAGAACATTAAAATTAGGAGGCTCAGCAATAGGACCTAGTAAACAAGAATATACTGTCTGGTTAACTGCAAAACTTAGTGACAGATTGTTGAACCTTTAGTCATATGAAATTACACCTATAGGTTAAACATGGGAACCAGTGAGGAAGTGAGAGGTTTCTCCTCTGTTACTACATGAAAATAACTTCTACTTACTAGTGAAGTTCAAAAAGGATCTGCTCCAGATATTCTGATTCTACAAGAAGTTCTCTACTGTGCTGCTGAGCCCTGTGTCATCAACTTTGTTGGTACCAGTCACTTCACTGGAAAACCACCGAGGCCGCTAATGTCCTTGTAGCTCAAATACTGAAGTCCAGGCTCTGAGAGGGACTATTCATTTCCACAATGAAATTATGTAACTCAGTTATTAAGTTTTCATCTTCAAGAAATGGCTTCTCATTGAAAGGAACTCAATCTTTTTCTTGATTGCCATTTGATTTAGTTCCTTTGTAATCCCATCCCTTTTCATGGTGAATGCATATGCATACCCTTTCTAAAACACTGTCACGAAGAAATAAGGCTTATACATCTATGCTGTGTGTACATTTGCCTGCCTCCACTCCTAAAGATATGCATTTGTTGGTCATTTTCAACTGCATTTGAGGAAATGGCAGTTTCAAGCATAAACAGCTGCCCCTGTGTTTTTGGAAATAATGGAAAACAGAGAAGCACAATCCAAACAAGAGGCTGGTTTGTCATGTTACTTTTAATACTATATTGCATTAAAAAGCAAAAGAAACTTAATTTTTATACTAATCAACCAGAAAACAAAACAAAACCCTGCAGGATATCAGGCTTTGTTAGTTTGAATAATTGGCACCTAGTGCAGTAGCTTATTTTCACAGTTGTTTTTTTTTCATATAGTAGCATAATCTTCTGTGGTTAGGCTGCAAATTTTATGTGGCTCTAGAGAGTCCTTTCGAAAATACAAGAACCATGACAATACTTATGAAGATCTCCCTTAAAAACATACCTTATTTCCTTTCTTTGGAAAAACATGATCAAAAATGATAATTTTGATCAGACAGTTTGTAAGTTGCAAGAAAACAAGACACAATAATAGCTTCTTAATGGATACTTTGTGAACAACTCTGTCTCTTAGAGTGGGTCTATGGGACCCTGAAGTAAATTTAATATACACCTAAAGCTGTCAGTTAGATGGGGATCAAAAAACAGGGAAATAGACTGGAAAAATAAAGTATAAAGAAACCTAAAAATATAGGCTAAAGGAAAGAGTATCCTAAAGAGGATTACAGAATGCCTTCATATAACAAGCATATTACATTAAGTGGAATGTTTTTTAAATACCCACTAGGTAATAACAAATATTTACATTCTAGCATTTTCTAGATGCTGAATGAAAAGCTTTTGGCCCATTGAGTTAGCCATGGTACAAACCTAAGATTGGTTTTAACACCAACCCCCGACGTCAGGGTAAATTCAAAGAGCCTAAATTAGGCTTTAAACCCAGGCTCCTTCAATGATGGCGAAGAGAATGAGACACTTCAGCTGGAAGTTTAGGTGCTAGAAGACATGCTGAATACCTACACAACCCTGAATATTGGGATGTATGCAAATTTCCATTCCTCTTCAGAGTTCAGACACTTGAACCAAGATTATAAAAGTGATATATCAGACTACTGAAAAAGCAGACCGTGACATTATTTTTTGAAGACTGAAACCTGTTTTCAGGGAGGTCCCCTGAAATAATATTGCCTACTTTTGCATATTTATTTAGGAGTTAGAATACAAGCTCAAGAGGTGATGATTTTGTTAATTTCTGTGTTAAGAACACCATGAAGGCTTTAAAAGGGAGTCTACCTCCAGCCCACCAGGAAGAGCATTCATTTAGGAGTGAGCTGATTCTCATTCAGTCTAAGTATGAACTCTAAACTGTGACTTCAAGCAGAAAAAGGTCATATGCATATCTCAGCTAAAGGAGCTCTCAGAGGAACTGTTTCGGCAATCAGAACAAACATTTTGCTCAGAAATGCTAAGCCTTGTCATTGGCTAAACAATTGTACCAAATACCCTTATGTCGCCCTGAAACCTCAGCTTCTGAGCTTGCTGACATAGTTTTCTAAAGACTTTCCCAGGACAGTAACTGTAAACATAGATATGTGTACATTCTTTCTGATACATGTCTTGTGATGGACATCTCACACGGCCAGTGTGGTTGGGAAGGTGTTATCCTGACCATCCAATCCCTGGCCGTGGTCAGAAACCTATAAATTCTGAGAGAAGAAATAAAGTTCTCTCTTCCTTTCACCACACCTCGAGCTGTATCCATGTGATCCTATTCATCTCCAGCAGCAACACCCTTAGGCAAGTTGTTTTTTTTTTAATAGATCTTAGAAGAGATTAACTTAAAACTAATAAAACTGAAGAATATTTAATGTTATAAAAGAATAAGGGCTCAAAGTGTTCCACTTGCCAGAAGCAAAAGAATAAACAGGACAAAATAATGAGAATAATGGCCTAAATCTTACCAAACAGTGACACCATAAAGAACAATTAAACAAATATCAAATAGGGGGAAGAAATCTAGAGTTAACCAACTTGTTAATGGTAATCTGTAATTACCTCTGCAAATATATTTTAATATTTCTACCCAATATACACTTTGTTATTACTGTCTAATGGAACATTGTATAATAGAGGCAGAATTGTTCTTTGATAGTAAAGGTTCATTTGTTTTCTTACTTAAGCTGGAAAATATTTCAATTCTATCTGATGTCAGGGAAAAGGAAAAATGACAATCCAAACAAAACCAAATGTGTTAAAACCCAGTAATTTCTTCAATAAAATTTAAACTCAAAGGTCTGAACATTGTATACTATTGACAGGCACATCATTGTCAATGGTTGGCACTCAGTTACTATTTCTATTATAAAGACTGCTTTGTCATATAACAGCAGAAAGATGAGTTTGTGAAATCACCTGCAATCTTAAATACATAACTCACAGATTTCTTCTTGATACACCGGAATTTAATTTACTTTTTAAAATTAAAGTGATGGATTTTACACAATTTCAGTGCACTATCTATGAATTCTTCAAACTAGATGAACAACTGGATGACCAAAAGCCTTAAGGAGACATCAAATAAAATATTAAAACTTGATTGTTGTTCTGAATCATAATATTATAATTCATCTTGTATATGTCCAAAGGCATACTAGAAACTCGTAAAATAATCATCAGTTAAACAGATTTTAAGTAGAAGGCAGAAGCATACTAAAATGTTACTTTTGTGGATTTTTAAGGATAGTATTTCTCTGTAAATAGTTTTCTCACTCTAAAATATTTGCACAGTGAAATTTGACTAATTTGTGATAAATTCATATAGGTATGAACTGCGAATTTCTACTAGCATTGCATTGGTGAAGTTAAGCACTGGCATAATTTAGAGATAAAAAAGACTCTGACACCACCATTACGTTTGGGTTGCATTACTTTCTAAAAAAACCCAACGTATCTCCTAGCTCAACCAGATGTTACACATTATATACAGAAATCACTTTCTGAATTTGACAGACTGCATTACACAGGAGATCAAATCAACTTTGAGTAATTGTTCGTCTGACCTTTAACTATTAATATAAAACCTGATGAATTAAATGAAGGACACACAAATTAGAATGGCATGAGACAGTAAAACACTGTATGAAAATACAAAAATAATCAGCTAATACATGTATACTTCCCATGAAAAATATTTCCTTGCCATGCCTTACAAAACTGCAATTTAAAATTATAATAAGCTCATTCCTTTGAGACTTTTTTCCTAGTAAAAATTATTATATAGGGTATTCTAATAATGTCTAGGTACAAGCTTTACATTCTGTAGAAGTTTTCTTGCCATGTGGAACTGCTTTCCCCCCAAACACCCAGCTGATTAACACCACTGCAAGGGAAATCCACTGATATAAACAAAAGACACCATCTGGAGGAGAAGTAAATAAAGCCAGAGAAAAGGTGAGCACAAACAGCAGGTAAGAGTGCAGGCAGAGAGAGACCAATAGACCTGCTTTGGGAAGTAAGAATGTAAGTTTTCAACTTCTGTGAAAAAATAAAAATGGTTTATCAAATTCTGACTACAATGTCAGTAAAAGTATGCATGCAGATTTGCCTAAGCAGTTTTAGCTGAGAAGATATCCAATACAAAACAATAATGTGACATTAAAACATCAACATTATGACAGTAAAATAAGCCAGGGAATAATTAATTTTTTTCTAGAGATTTAAATGTAGACCACCAGTCTTTTCTAGTAAGTATACAATTATTAGCCTTGAAACAGAAAACTTGGATCATTAGGTATGCCTCCTAATTCTATGCACCAAGACTTAGAAAGAAAGAAACCTAAATCCAGAGCTTTCAGATTTTTTAGAACACCTGTTAAATGCTGTTTCTAAAAGGGGCTTGTGATGGTCACACTCAGCGGAGCATCCAGGAGTGGAAGCATGCATAGGGGCACACACCAGCCTCAAATGCATGATCTTGCACAATCCCAGTTCTCTTTAGCCAGGATATTCCTTGCCCACAAGCTTGCACACTCATTCCCTTGCAGAAATTCTCCTTCCCTGGGGCTTCCCTCACTAGCTTCCTTTAGTGAAAAAAAATTAAATTCAGGAAATAACATTTTATTCATGGGCTTAATAATACAGCTGTCATTAAGACAAATCTTATATGGAAATAACAGAAAAGAAATCCTATCTAACAATTACTGAAAGAATGGAAAATCTGCTAAACTTAGAAGACCAACAGATATTTTCAAGAACACCTAGTAAGTCCAAACAACTTATGCAGAAGTAGTTCTTTCATATTATAATGAGACACAGAGCAAGACAAAAATTATTAAAAATGCTCATGTGGTGATGACAAAACCAATGCATGTCCTAAGCGCATAAAATGGGAAAGAAAACACTGTATCCTCTGATTTGCATCTAGGTCAGTTTTTGCACAGAATACTATGTATTGCCTACCAACCACACAGAACAGTCTCATTAATATGCTTCTGACCAATAAAACAGGCCTCAAACATAACTTTCAAGATATACTCTTCCTCCAACTGGTTGTTACACAGGAAGTTACAGCATGCCATGCTTGCTTCAAGAGTTTTCATTGCAGAGATATTTCTATGATGTATTTTACATTTTAACTTTGACATGTTGTCCAGAACTTTTGTACTAACTGCAGTATACACTTGTTTAAAAAGTCTTTCATTACACAAAAAATTGAATCAACCAACAATCAAACCCCACCAAACAAAGCTAGTCTGGATCCCATACTTCTATTGTGAAACTTAAATCAGTCTTTTTGTTATCTTGCTATCAAGATCTAGACATTACCCCTTACAGAAAGACGCGTGAAAAGTAATTTTTTTACAAAGAAAAATCTTACATTAAAAGAGATCATCACAAGTGTATGAAATTATATGTATATCATTCTATTATAATTAAGGTAGGTTTTATTATGACATCAGAATCCTGTTTTCTTCAGTCAAGAGGCACAACAGAAATTTCACAAAAAGTCTGACTAGAATTAAATTGCTCTCAGGAGCAAAGCCTTTATTTGCAGGCATCCTCTCACACTTGTCAAAGTCCAAAATTTGCAACTATAAGAAACATTGTATTTGTAATGTATCTACAGAATCAGAGTGCAACTACTAAACACAAGATTCCATAATTCCACCTTCAGCACACTGTGACCCCATACAGGAACTTACCATTTTATCTTACCTGACATGTATTTTATCTAAGAAAGGAATACATCAAAGCACAGTAAATTTTCCAGCAAAAATTATTTAACTATGCTATGAAAATGAAAAGCTATGCCAAACTGCTTATCAGGATGTCAAGTGTATAAAAGAATCAACTACTTTTAAGGGGAACAGTCAGTCTTTCACAGTAGGTTTTTTTATAACACTGTCTAGAAATTTTACCAATGTACCGATAGTATGGTTTGCTACAACTTTTTTTGACTTCACAATAATTGTCATGTCAAAATGGTTAGGAAAGCCTCGTGAAAAAAATGAAACCTCTCTGACCCCTTAAAGTCTTATCAGGTAGTTTCAATTTAACATAGATGAAACATATATATTACCCAAAGTATTATGGAAAGAAGGAATAATTTAATTTCCATGCTACAGACTCCAGCACACTCTGCCTGCAAAGTTTGGGAACACAGCCATAGGAAAAATCATACTGTGTTAGTGATCATTCAGTCCCCACTTTAGGGAATCACATTCAGTTCCTTTTCTATTTCCCCACTCCTTTTCCTAGTGCACATGCCACTGAGCTACATCTCCTGTCTCCTACACCCACTTAAAGCTTCCAGCATTAAATTTTAGCACTGACAAGAGGAGACTGTGAGACAAGGGACAGCATCCAGAAGCTGACAGCTACAGACATGGCCAACTGCTCCAATTCCTTGGAGCATTCATTGCATACTTGGCATCAGCACTCCCTGCATACTTGCAGCAGACCACATAAGAAGAATTAGGCTGCAGCTAAACTCAGTCTAATAAGCACATGTTGCTGATACCCAAGCACTGATGCAGGCTCACACAACTGTATTCAGAAAGCCAACCCGAGCTTTGTGATGTAGTTCACTATTATAACTGGAACAATACAGCATTCTATAGTTTCTCCGAGGGTCAGAAGGGAGGTGTGCTTATTACCCCTCCACATCTTCAGAAAAGCAGCATATTTATTAAAACAAAAACCTCCAACTGCCTTTTTCATTGTCCAAATAGAAAGTAAATTAGTCATCACTAATTTGTCTGACCTTAGCAGCACCAAGGCCATGGAGTGACTGCACATAACCATAATATGGAAGATGTAGAATCACGGGAAAATTCAGGTTGAAAATTTACCCCAAGAAGTCTCCAATTCAATCCCTTTCTCCAAGCATGGTTATCTCAGAACATGATGTTCAGGGCTTTTTTTCCATTTGGGTCTTGAGAATCTCCAAGAGGACTGCACAGCTCTGGGAAACCTGATGCAGTGCTTGACTATCCTCACTGTGAAAAACCTTTTCACCATCACTAACACCTTATTTCAACACATATCTTGTCCTCTAGAGACACTAGGGAGAATAGACTGGCCTTTTCTTCCTGACAGCTTTCTCACAGCTATTGGGTCACTAGGTCAGTTATGACCTATTACCATAGTGGCTGGTATCCTGGCAGCTTTCTCTTTTCCAGGCTGAAATAGATTTCCCCTCAATCTCTCCTCCTGCAACACAAGCTCCAGAACCCTTCCTTGATGGCTCTTCACTGAACTCACTTCAAGTAGCATCCTAAAGCATTCCCAGTCATCTAACAGGGAGAACACTAAGACAAAGGCTGAAGCCTCTACAGAGTACAGGATTTTTCTTGAATGAAATTGAAGATAACAAGTTAAAAGAATATGTGTCCATTTCTTAGGAAACTGTTCTGGAGACTTAGTACTGGGAAGGGTGTATGGTAGATGCATTCTAAATCATATCTTTCACATTTTCAACTGGTTGGCTCCAGAGACATACTCAGGTGCATGTAGGAAATGCTGACGTTAGATAATTCCCTACTACAGAGCAAGCTGACAGCTTAAAATCATGTTCAGAGACTATTCTTATTAAGTATAGTTTAATAATTTGTTCCAAATTCCTACATTTGTAGTAAAAAGAAATCTCAAAATGGAAAAATTCCATCTTTTTTCAGAGAAACAACAGATGAAGATACCCATATACTCAGAGCACTGAAGGATTTTAACTTGTATGAAATCTGTAAACAGTTTGCAAAGTTTAAAATGGTTTAATTCCTATGCAGGAATTGACAGAATTTGACAACTATTGCTGCAATAATTTCCAGTTAGAATATTTCATTCACTAGTTCATAAAAAAGTAATTAGTAGAGGAGTTTCAAAAAAGCACTGCCATAATGTTTTAAAATCAATTTACTTTTACCTTCTCCAAAAGTGAAACTTAAAACCTCATGTCTTTTTCTGTGTAAAATATCATGAATCAAATGAAGTGATTTAATACAAGAATTGTCAAACCACAAAACAATCTAACTGATAATTTACTTACTAACTATTTTAAATCATATGACTGAATTAGAAGATTTACTGGAGATTCAAATGTAAAATGATTTTCATAAATGAAGTAGCATGATTTCTTCATGCTCATGGTAAGAAATTGATCTTTTCATCCTCACACTGCAGCTATGAACAAAACCAACCTTTCACCACATTCACAAAAATAAAGTGCTGACCTTGAAGTATTTTAAAATAAGAGCAGCATGATTAAGCCATCTAGGTTATAGCTGAAAAACATAATATGAAATAGGAGCTTTTTGAGGAAATTACGGTCTTAAGCATTAGTATTTTTTCTGTATATTCTGCTTTTACATTATACTATCAAAGAGGTCATTACAGTAAATACCAGCATGGAATTGGAATGGAAACTAGCTTTATGAGGGGAAATAAAAACCTTCTTTTGTTGAAGCTTTTCATGTTTGAGCTTAATGCAACCGAAGTGCCTCATCAATCCAGTGGGATGACTGTGTACTGGCACAAAGGAGGCGGTACAAACAGGCAGCAGACACAGGCACAGCTGTAGCAGTGACAACTTTTGTGAGCTTACACTGCTATCAAAGTGTATGTCAAGTCTATTAAAATTCTATTAAATAAAAAAAAGTTGACCTGCTTTTAATCTAGATTTAACCAGGGCCTCTGTCCAGTTCACTGCAAAGCCATACAAAAGTTCATATTGCGCAAAGAATAAATGTCCAGGGATAAAAACAACACCTCTCAATTGTCTCAATACAAGTTTATGCTGCTGTAAATGCTTGTGGAGTTACCCTGCTAGAACTCAATATCCTAACCGGTTTTAAATTAATTAAGACTGCAATGTTGCCAAAAGGGTACATTCCCACACACACAGCTTGTGCTGACATTATTCTGCTTCCCTTCTAGTTGCATACATTAACTTAAGAGCCGTTACAGCTGATCCATCTTACTCAATATTTGCAGGAAAAAACAATGTCAGTGCAAAAGGAGAGATGGAAGCACACAGTCAGGACAGGGAGAAGGGCAAAACAGATGAACCTCGTCAAAGCAGAAGCTTTGTTTGCCTCAATCCCACAGACAGCAGTTCAACACTGTGAGGTTTAACAGGCTGGAGTATTTTCAGCAGGATCAGTTCTCTGAGCAGCCAACATTGTACAAATGAGGACATAACAACGGGCAGCAGTACTAAACAGCCTGAGAGAGGAAGAAGATAGGATTGCTTTCCAGAGCACTGACAGTTTAAATTGTCTCACAGTGTTCACTGAAGTGCACTTGTAGATTGTACACAATTGCTACTGTTAAACTGTAGAAGTTCCTCCAAACCAGATGTGCTACTTCTCAATATACATTTATCAAAACACTCTTTTAACTTGACATCTATTTTCCCCAAAACACATTGCTATTTCTAATAAATTAGCTGTTATAATCAAAAGATACAACTTCTTTCGCGTATTCTTTCCTATAGCCTCAAAATCAAATCAGAAACTTTGACTGCTACAAGGTAAATAACAAAAGTAGCCTTGGTTACACAGTGTGGATGAATATAAATGTAATGACAAATCAAAAAGTTCAGAACATAAACAAATCACATTATGGTTAAAATGAAACTTTTGCTATGAGATATTATCAAATGGTAAAGGGTAAGAAAGCCCTTCACAACACACATTACTGAAAACGGCTTGAAAGAAGCGTTTCAAGTTCAAAGACTGAAAACTCATCCCAATACATACAGGCTGCAGAATCCTAAATGCGGAACGGAAGAATGAGAATCCAGATCTGCAATACAAATAACCATTTTTCTGCCTAGCAGCAATTGCACTTTTTTTAGGAGATGAAAGCTGTGCCCTACACATTGCTAAGACTCTCTAAGGTTGAACAGGTGCTTTGGTATTAGAAATCTAGAAACAATTTTTAGCACCCCTTCCTTTCTAAGGCCATCTAGTAAATGCTCTCATTCTCTCCCTGTGGCCTGCTCCTGGAGGCAGTTTCTGAGTGATGTCAGAATTTCTGATGAATGTAATAAACTTCAAAACTTGGGAGATAGGAATTACCTTTCTACTGTTTCCTTTAAGTACTAAAATAAATCCTGTCCTTAAAAAAACTGCTTTTACCACTGGCACATTACAGAAAAGTGGGACACTAACGCTGTATTCTCTTACCTACAGTTGCAGAAAATAGGCAAATATCATTTAGAGAGGATCAGAAGTGAACAGAGATAACTTCCTGCTGTTCACATTCATGTTCAGACACTTCTATACTTGCTAGTCTATATATTCATTTTTAACTGTATTCATAATTCTACATGTAGTACCTCTGAAGTAAGAGCACATAACATTGTTGATTCCACTGGAGGACAAAACAATTAAAATGCAAATGTAGATTGTTATTATAGAAGACCTTTATTGAACCTTGCTTTTAATCTAAATTTCTATATAAATTAATAGTTTTGGAACAACTTATGCACTTTATTCAGTTCAGGACCATTTTTAGGTGAATATTTAAGCATTGTATTTCACTAAGCATTTACTACTGACTATGAAAGCAGACTATTCAGGAAGACGAATGAAAAACAGCTTAGTAAAGCACTCTTTGCCCAAGCAATGTAAAAGAATTCTGGAACATTTACTACAATATTTACCGTCATATATGCATAATGGTAATCTCTTAATACTCTACACTAAGAATTTAAGACTAACTACATGCTTGCACCAAAGGCTATTAATCAATACCTCATTGTTTGACCTGGAGATGCCAAACACGTTTAACCCTATGCCTTATCATGCTGTTAACAAAAAGAATTACCATGTCTTAACTAGATATTCCTACTGTGTTTCTAACCTTCCAGTCAACTCCTAAGCCTTCTATGAGAACTTCTTCAATGATGTCAACCTCTGACAAGTGAGTACTTAATAAATCTAAAGCTCCATTTACAAAGTAGTTCAAAAAGAGTAAAGGAACTCCCACTTCTGCACAGACAGTGTGGCAGTGAGATATTCCTTACTCTATCCTGGTTTTTTTGCACACTGACTGGAAATTATTCTGGTGGCTGCCTGACTGCAGTTGGAGCTTTTGCAAAACATAGCCCTGGCACTGTGAATCTCCCAAGACCACTAAGAGTTTCAGAGCTTCCAACCCAGATATGAGTAGAACGTGTGCAGCAGGTCAGAACACTGTAAACCCGAGCTCTGACAGGGCTGAGGGCAGACAAGGGAGCATACAAGAAGGGCAGGAATGAAACAGGTTTCCTGGAGAGGTCAGGCAAACCCTGATGTTGGGGGGTTTCACAGTTTAGCCAGGAAAACCCATCACTGACCTGATATGAGTGCTGATGACAGGCCCACTTCAAGTGGGAAGCTGGGTTAAATAATTTCCAGATGTCCATGACAAAGAAAGTAATTTCTGTTATTGAGTAGCTGCAAAGGCAGCAGATTTACCTGTGTGCAGTTGCTTCATGACAGTATCATATGATTTAATGTTCTGTTCATGTTTAGGAAATTAGAAATGCAGCCATAAAAGTTAATATTCTATAAATATTTAAAAGAAAACCTAAATTCTGATTAAACTCATAGTTATGTTCACAAGTCACAGCTCCTTTTTTAAAATTAAGTATGTATTTCTCAAACTCCACTGAAACTGCTGATTCTTCTAAACAAAATCATCTTTTATATATCTAGGTGTAAACAACCATGGGCAAATATCCATTACTTGATTTTTTTCCACAGAACAGGAAACATATTTCAAAAATTAATCCTAAAGGTTGCTGTAGTATTATAGTCTATTCCATACATCTCCAGAATAAAAACAAACCAACAACCAATCTTTAAAACAAAGGGATTTTTTGGTTGTGTTCACCTTGTGTTTTTCCAGGTAAGGTGAAATATATTTTAGTTTTACAAATAAGAAGAAAGTTTTGCTGGTACACAACTTTTACTCTACTTAAAATTTCTTTAAAGATATGATTGTTTGGGCTTTTAAGAGAATGTTCTTGCAGATAACAAGATCAGAGCGACTGCTCCAGGAAGATCACTTCAGCAAAACAGAGGGAAACAACGTATTTCATAACAGCTCTCAGAATACTGTATAGATTTAAAAAAAACCCCTTGAGGGCTCAAGCCTTTGCTAACACCTTGAATTGTGTCCAAATGAAGAACACAATTTAGGAGTTTAGGCAGAGATGTATGGTAATATTACCTCATCCACTTACATGTTGAACATTTTACTCTGTACTAGTTGAAGCTTTTTAATGCCTAAATTCTGATAAAGGTAGACAAATAAAACAGTAAAAAGAGATTTGAAGGGACTTTATACTACTATTTTAACTCCCAAGCCTCTAAGTTCATTAGAAATTGTGACTGTTACTTGTTGGATCAATTTCTCTGTCTTTGAACTACAAGATGGAGAACTAACGTTTATTTAGTATTCTCCTAGATGATGTGGAAGCTTTTTGTTATTTTCCAGGCTTGTTTTAAAAATCTGTTAATCTGTTTGCCAGACCTCTGCCATCCTATGTGACACATCAATTTTATACACTATGCCAGTGTATGAAAACTTTTGAGAAATACTGCACTACCACTTGACAGCATTTTGCTAAGTGAGAGGCAGTAAGCCTCACACACAATTCTACAGGCTGGCAGCTTAGCAGAATGTGCACTTCCAACACAAAACCATACAAAAAAGAAAAATTATGGTACCAAGGCAAAGCACTTGGTGAAAGCATCACGACTTCCACAGGCACAGTTACCTTGTGGTAATACTTTTGCAAAGTCTGAGGGTAATTTCAGCATCAAGGCAAAGTCCAGATAAGGTATTAGCAACTTGCACACCTTGCTGACATGTTTTATCTATCTCGCTATGCTTCTTGGGTAAGTTGAGTTAATTAGTATCACCTCTATGCCAGCAGCAAACCTACCACGCTGTTTTTCATCATGGCTCTAATACTGAATCCCTCGCAGGCCTGCTGCTTGTCCTGCTGCTTGTCCTTCTTCTCCCGCTGCCGGGGGCGCCTGTCACCTGCGGGCTTTGAGGGGCCGGGGCCCCCCTCCTCAATTACCATTTCCCCACCGGCACCCGCGACGGACCAGAGGCAAATTACGGACTGGAAAAAACAAGCGAACATCAGCGTCCCGCGCCCAGCGAGTTAGAGCAGGCAGCACGTCCGACTCCGCTCCCCGCACAACCAGCGACAGCCCCACACACCCGTCCCGCGTCTTCCCTGCCCCTCACAGGCCCCCCTTTGTCTGCCACTCGTCCCAAGTTCCCTTCTGCATCATCCCAGCTCGTCCCCCTCCTCCGCCGTGTCCCAGCCCTTTCATCACCACCTGATGTCCTTGTCCCTCGGGGGGTCCTCGCCCCTGTCCGTCCGCCCGCTGCTGTCCCCCCGCCGGGTCCGGCCCTGCGGGTCCCTTTGGGGCTCCGTTGGGCACCTGCCGCCACGCGCGGTCCCTCGGCCACGCGACCGTCGCCAGGCAACGCGTCAACAACCCGCCGGGGAAGCGGGAGGGAAATCACAGAGAGCCCCGTCGGCATCGCCCGGCCCCGTACAGCTGTACCTACGCCCGATGCACCGTACATACGGGCGGCGGACAGCAATTAACGAGAAAGTCATTAGCGGTGTGGGGGGGAAATGTGCGGCGATGACGTGAGAAGAGCGTGGGCGGCTGTGACACCGGCCAAAAACTACGCTACCAAGAGAGCCCAGCGTGCGCCTCCACCTCCCTCGCTAAGGCGCATGCGCGTTCAGGGCCGGCCCACCCTGCCCGCCGTCGCGCGCGACCCCCCAGGGCGGCTACAGGGGAAGTGCTCGGGCGGCGGGCGCCGCCGGCACGTGCGCGCGCCTGCACGCACGCGTCGCCCCTCTCCTCCCCCGCGCCCGCCGCCGCCGCCATGATCGGTGAGTGAGCGCGTCAGGGAGCGGGGCGAGCCCGGATGCGGATCCGCCCTTTCCTCCATCCCCCTTTCTTCCCCGCCCCCGTCCCTGCTGCTAACGCCGCGGCCGCTGTCGTCACCTCTCCTATTGTCCCATCTGCGGCCCTGGGGGGCGGCGGGGGCTGCTCCGGCTCCCTTCAGTCCCCGCCCGTCTCCCCCGTGCCGTTGCAGGGCGGGGGGAGCTGGGGCTGCCCTCGGGTCCGTGCAGGGGTGGGTAAAGTGCTGAGAGGGGTCGCTACCCTCCTGTTTTGCCCCCGTGGGAAAGGGGTAAAATGTCTGGCCAACCTTTGTGGCTGAGGTCATTTTTAAATTGCTTTTTATTCCTTCTCAGTGTTATCGATTGTAAATGCTTCTCTGCAAGGTTTGTGTGATCTGCGAACTTTTTTTGGCCTTGCCAGCATGTATACGTGTTAATGGTCTGGCGTGGTGCCTGGTGGCGACCTGGAAAAGAAGCAACTTAGAACATCTCATGGTGTTGGGAGTGTGACCCTTTGGTCCTTGAGCTGCTTTCTGTACTCGTCCAGTGCTGATGTGAAGCGTGACCCGGTTGTTTCAGCAGTGGGTTTTCTTCTCTTCCTTGAAGGATTAATCGGTACCTGGGGAATTCAGAATTACAGGATCCGTTTTGTAGCCTTCCTGTTTCACATTTCATCTTGCTTTGAGTTTCTCAGTTTTGAGAATTATTTAAAGTAAAACCTATAAAATGTAGGGGATGCACATGCATTTTAGCAACTCTTTACTGTCCTCAGGCTTGCTGTTTCATCATCAGTTGGTGTCATAGTTGCTGTCTAGTTAAGATCTGATCAAGTTGAAAACCGTGCATTTTGTTGTGAAAATCTTTATTGTTTTTAAATTGAACATCTCAGAAGTTTCTGAGAATGCTATGGGTCTTTCAGCTATTCATTTTTTCCTTTTCAGTTTATGATTACAGGTGTACAGCTAATGTTCTTCACCTTTGCTAAAGCTAAAAAGGTTATAAGCAATTGGACCAGTATTTTCACTCTGTATACATATTAATGCAAATTATCTCTTCCTAGCTGTGGAAGGTGTGGATTTTCTTACAGGACTTTCTTGTCATTTGGGCTACTTTCTCTGATGTAGTAGAGAACATTTTAAATTGAAGGCTTGGTTTAAGGAAAGCACAGAGGATCAGGTATTCCACTGTTTTTATTTTGCAATATCATCTGCTGCTCTGATGTATTGCTGTAGTATATAAAATACATGTGTTTGTAGAACTGCAGTGTGTGCTTGACTTTGAATGCTTCAGAAAAGTAAGTTGAGTGTACCTAAGGGACTGCCCATGTGGTTACAAAGCTGATGCTTCTAGCCCTCACTCTGAAATCTAAATATTTACTTACTGCTCATGAATATAAATGATACATGACCGAGGAATGATAATTTTATTTTCACTGTGGCAGAAGGAAACCTTTGTGAATATTGATTATGAAATGTGCGGACCAATTAGTTGCAAATTTAAAAACACAGCTTTACGTGAGTTGCAACTTGCCTTGGTTTAACCCCAGCTCAACTAAGTATTGCACAGCTGCTGGCTCACTCCATCCTCCCCTGCCTAGCAGTGGGATGAGTAGGAGAATTGGGGTCAAAATAAGAACAGTTTAATAACTGAATAATGCTAATGATGATGATGATAGTAATGAAAAGGAGAGAGAGTAATAAAACTCAAGAGAAACAAGGGATGCACAAAAAAATTGCTCACTGGCCACTGACCAATGCCCAGCCCATCCTCCAGACCAGTTCCCAGCAGTTTATCTACTGGCCATGATCTGTGGTGTGGAATATCCCTATGGCCTGTTTGACTCACCTGTCTCCTGGCCACACTCTGTTGTAGTTTCTTACGCACCTCCTCACTGACACCATGGGAAACTGAAAAGTCTTTGATTTGGGCTAAGCACTATTTAGCAACAACTGAAACATCAGTTTGTTGCCAACATTATTCTCATACTAAATTCAAGAGGCAACACTGTATTGGTTTCTCAGTTGAATTAACTCCATCCCAGCCAAAATCAGTATGACACCCTCCCCCACCCCCCAAAAATAAAAGAACGACCTTCAAAGTATGTGATGTGGAGACCCAGTCCAACATCCTGCTTTCAGACTCTGAAAATTCTCCTCTAAACATTTGCGAGCTAGGAATGCCATAGCAAAAATTAGGGGCAGGAGGGGAAGGGTGAAATAATCATCTGCCCATTTTTTAACCTGAGTAAAAAAAAAAAAAATTTTCCTATGAAACACATGGTATATTTTCCAAAAGGTTTCAGTTTCATAACTCTAGAAATGTCTTATGTCCTCATAAGTTAATGCCATAGTATACTTGTACACATGATAATTCCTTTAATTGATTTTTGATTTTCTATCTTCTTTGTTTTTTCTCTTCATTTCTCACAGACCAGGCTGTATAGACTTGCACATATTCAGGTCCCTTAAATGGTAATTTGAGTCTAGACTGAGCTAGTTAAGTGACATTGCTTGTCATAGCTCTAAGTAGGGGCATAGGAGGTTTGGGGAGTTGTTTGTGGTGGGTTTCCAAGTTTATTTTATTTATTTGCTTACCATTGGGTCAGCTGAAAACTGGTGTTAGTGGAATGGGAGTGACAACCTGCAGTTGGACTATTTATTAGTCAACAGCCCTGGCAATAATGTCACATTTTTGAACAGATGTTCTGGGGGAAAAAGTAAAAAAAAATCAAAACTGATTTTGAAGGAAGATACTGGAACAGCTTTGTGGAATGTTTCAGAAAATATCTCTCAAAGAGCAAAAAACTCAGCAGAAGGCCCTAAGCTGTTTTAAAAATGTAGAAGATGGGCTCTGTATAGTTAACAGTAGCAGTTCAGCATTTCTGCGGTGAATGAGAGATGAAGGTGGTCGTAGCGACAGGTTGCAAAGGGCTTTGACAGTGAAATATGATTCATCCAGCAGTAATCAAGTTAAGGGAGAATGGGAGCCTGGGTGAAAGTTTTAGCTATCTGGATGACCGATCACTCCTCTGTGTTGCACCCTTTTTCAGTATGTTGGTAATCTACTTTCTGCGTAAATATTTCTCATTGGTATGAAAATAACCTTGAGGAAGCAAAGTAAGATTAAACACTTTCAGAATTTCCCTGAATATTTCTATATACGTGGTACTATTATAATAATGGTACTAGTGTAGCAACCAAAGGAAAAGTAATTTAGGAATTTTCTACTTAGATATTTTTAACTCATGCTGAAATTTTGGGGTTTTTTTCTTCTGTTGGCATTTTGGTGTTCTGATGCTATTGATTGTTCCACTGCAATACTGGAGTAATAGCTCAAGTGGTAGTTCATGAGCATGTGGAATAATCTGGCTGATAGTCAGTTTAGTTAAACAAAACATAAACTTTGGAATATCGAAGGCTTATCATGCATTTCAAATGCATGACCTGTTTTGCTCAGTTTGTTTTGAGCCCTTTTCCCTTCTCCTAGGGTCACTGTATTGGACTTCATGTAAGGAATTGTATCATGAAACACTTCATGGTTCACTGGAATTGTATTTTAATGATTATGTTCTTACAAAACGCTTTGTTATTACTCTGTCAGCAACATGTTATAAAGTTAGTATCATTTGAAGTAGTATATCTTCAAAAGACAGCTGAATTTTGCTAGAAATACATAAGCATTCTGGATTTTGTTGTTTACATTAGGGGAGATTAAAAGACTTTTTGCTTGCATTTCTTTTTGAAAGACTAGTAGTAAGGGGGAGGAAAAGTAGAGTGTGTCTTTTTGGTTTTTTTTTGTATTTTTGATTTTTTAAATAAATGCAAAATAAAGGTATTATAACATCAAGACACTGGAGAGTATTTAAGCAGGGGCTAGGGATAATCTGATACAGTGTTTTGAGTATTTCAGATAGGGCCCTACAGAAAATTGATCTGGCAGTTTCTTTAAATTATTGCCCATGCTTATTTGCGTGTAATGTATAAAAAGAGTATCCATTGCCAAATGCTTTGGTCCAGGCTATCTGTGAGATGAGAATGGAGTTAAGAGTTTCAAATTCCACTTACTTCCTGAAACAACTAGGAAAAGACATTTACTAACAAAATACGGAAATCGGGGGGAAAAAAAATAATTTGGAAAGCGTAACAGCAAATGCTACTGCTTAAGAGTCCTTGCCAAAGTAATGAATTTCTTTTGTAGATAGGTTTAAAGCTGAAGACATTATTTTATTCTGTTGTGATAACATAGCCTCAAGAGGTGGTTTTCTTAATTGGAAACACATATATCCCCATTTACTGAAATAAGGTAGTTGGGCTACCACACCCTGTATCGTGGAACTCTCAGTTGTGTAAATGGTCAGGCCACAGAAGCAAATGATACAGAGAAAGGTGCAAGTTTTCCAAGTTCCTATATTTAGGAGAAGCCCAAGGGAGAATAAAACCATTAGTGGGAAGTTTGTTACTTTGCCAGACGGGTTTATGTAAAATAGATAAATTGTTTTCAATCAATTGAATAGTTGTTGTTGCTATGTATTGTATGTAAGTACTGTTGGACTGAAAATCAACTTCTAATACAGAATGCAGCCAGTGATGTATGAAGTTTTCCATTAAAAGAAGAAAAAAAGGTAATGTAAGAAATATAAGAAATGGGCATCTCTATAGCCATAATTCACTGAATGCCACCACAAAGATTGGTTTGGCAATAATTCATTGGCAAGCTTTAGTTTTATAATTGTCAGTTATTTCACAACCCAGTTTCTTCCTTTTGAACTACAGTGTGGGTGGGGCATCTTGCAAATGTTTCTGCTTTATGAGGACCTCTAATCATTAAGTAACTAAATTTTAATACGATAAATTATGTCCTTTAAAAATCTACAATATTTTTACAATTTTCAGTTTCCAAATGTACTTCAGGCCTCTCCCAGCCCTTCTGTATTTTGATCAGTGCTAAAGGAGTGGAAAGATGGATGACCTTACAAAATAAGGATAAAAATCCATCAGGTTTATTTGATGTAAAAAAATGCATCAGTACCCTTTTGCCTGTTTTATTCTTCAGGCTGGACAAGATGGAGAAAGAATTAGTTCATTATTGTGCACCTTTTAAGGCAGACTGAAACCTGCCTGACTGTACTAAACCGGCTTTTTAGCAGTAGCTCTTGTGTTGTGTCACTTTTCTTATGTCTACATTAGTATTGTTAAAACTTGACCCAGGAAAAATTGTAGCATCAAAGATGTTTTTTGAGACATGTGGAAGTAACTGAAATATTTGCCATGTTATTACAAATTCATTGCAAATACAATATTACAAATGACAAGAGACAAAGAATCATTTAAGGTCTCCAGCCATCACCCAAATAATAATTTTGATGACAGCTATTTTAAGGGTAGAAATTAATGAAGAATTAATCATAAAACTGCCTTTTATTTTGTACTCTTGAGCAATCTGTACAGTGGTAGCTGGTATTTGTGCTGGTAAACATACATCTTTTCTTAAACAAAGCAGTCTTATTAATGATTTCTCATGAATTCAGCCAAAAGGTTGCATAAATAACTTGTCACAATTGCGATGCATTAAGTACATGGTAGCTTAATGTGGTGTCTTTTTTACAGTGGCTACATGCCTATAATGGATAAGCCACAAAATCTTCAGCAATTTCTTCTCCATGTATCACAATTCCTTCTTAATCAGTGGTATCTTAAATTATGTGCTTCAGAGAAATTATCTCTGCTGTTTTCCTTTTTTTTTTTTTCTTGTTTCTAAGTAGTTATTTTTTTAATGCAAAAAACTCACTCTTGGACTTCAAAACTATTTGAGGCTGTCTACAGAATTCACCACCTCTGTTTATGCAAGGAAATTTTAAAACTCTGACTCTAAAACTGTTCAAAAGCTTTCATGCACTCTGTTGACCTCTGAATTTATAATATTATATGTCACTATTTTCTTCTCCATTTACCTTTGAAAGAGGGAAAACAATGACAATGACATACACATATCTAAAAATAATGATGGGTCATTGCCCGTTAAACATATCCAAAATAAATTGTCTGGATCCTGTGGTTTATATCATAGCTCTTGGCTGTCTTCCTGATCTGATTGTTGAGGAGGACTTGATTTTCTATCCTTGGCTGGTTTGAGCTAAGTTGAAATGATGAAAGGAAGGTGGTTACCAAATGAATATTTTCAACAAGTGCCTTGCCATTAATGTCTTCCCTTTTCAACCCTGATTTTGGAAATCTGACCTATGGGATTGTGTGTTTATTTTCTGAATATGTCAAAAGTTCTTTCATTATGCATTATTTGTCCCCTATATCATAGATCAGTTGGTAAGAAAATAAGAAAAATATTGCTTGTGCTTTGTTTCATTCCATGGCTTTTATTCTTCTTTTGACATTTCCTTATGATTTGGTGACACTGTTTGTTTTTGCCTCTAAGCTCTAAGCCTGGACACCTCAGCTGAGGAAAAAAAAAAACATTAAGTTGATTTATTGTTTAAAAATTTCAGAAGCTGATAAAGATGAATGAAGATCCTAATTGAGTAAAGAGCTTGTCATTACATGGCAGTTTAAAGGACAGCAAGGTTATAATGAATTAATGTGTAGGAAATGAAAGCACAGCTTTTTAGAGAGCAGTTGCAATCAAAAGCTGTTGGTTGTGCTTTGTGTTTTGGGAAGGGGTATGAACAATGCATTTGTTGCCCGGAAAGTTAGACATCATTCTTTGCTTTAGTTTATCTATTGGGAGTGGGGTTTTGTGTACTATGGAAAAGTAGGCTTGTACACTAAGTTTGCTATTGATGACAAAGGACACTGAAGCGAATTCCTTTGCATCTGTAAATTGTTTGTGATATTTGAAAACAAACAAAAAAATCAAGTTGACTTTCCAGTTACAAAAATGTGCTTGCTTTGTTCACCACTGTTGTGATGATCAGGGTGAGTATTGTTTTATTAAAAGTATAAAGCTTTTCTATATTATGATATAGTTCTTCTGCTTCCTTTTATTTGTTTGTTTTTTGTTTTTTTCTTTTTTTTTTTCCTGTGTCTTCCTGTCTGTGGTGCTGCTTTCTATATCTTTTGTTTAGCATTTCTAAATGTCTTGCTCCAGTGGTAAATTTCCACTCCTAGTTCATTGATTCCTTTTTTTTTTTCTTTTTTTTAGTAATTTTAGCCAATAGAACTGTCTTCAGTCAGATCTAATACTTCAGATTTAATAATTTTCAGTGTGTATAGCTAAGGATATTTAGCTAAATTCACAAGAGTAAGAATCACAAGAAACTGAGATGCCTGGGCTTTTTTAGACCCATTGTGTGAGCTATTTTGTGAAGACATCCTTTTCATCAGTGGAAACATTTGGGGCCTTCAGAGTTTAAAGAATAGTGCTCAGCTCCTTTTTGTCGTAATAATTTTACATGTGTATTTTCCCTTTTTTTTTTTTTAATGTGCCAATCCAGTAATGTTTTGGTAATGTGCTTTGATGTAATGTAAAAATTATTTTCCATTTTCTTCATTGGTATTAAATTAAAGGACTGTGCATGATGGAAATAAAAGTGGTTCACATTGGACATCATATTATATCTCTAGCATATGGTTCTTTTTTCAATTTTTTCTTTTTTCTTCTGATAAGCTGAAATATTTTTGGTACATTTATGTTTACATTTTTCCCTTTCCTGATACTGTGTCCTCTGTGGAATACTCTCAGTGGAAACATATGTTCAGAACTTCAAAGTAATTATGCTATTACTAAAAGCTTCATAATTAGATTACTGAAGCTAAATGTTGAAAAAATTTGATTTTCCTTTATCCAATCATATCAATTTCATTTCAGTCTGCTTTCTGGCTGATTGAAGAAACATGGTAGGACAAAGTCAAAGTCTGAATAGAATTTCTTAAGTCTGGTGTAGACCAATTCCTGAAGAAGAAAAGATAGCTTAGAGTAGTGTTTAGTCTGAGAGCAAGATTAAAAAAACCAAAAAATATATTGCCATTTTAACAGTAAATTTTTGGTGGTAGGTACCTTTACTTGGCAAACTGGATTGGGATAATTGAACCATGAGCTTGTTATGATAACTGACTCTATCTCTCAGAAGTAATGGTCTCTGTGTCTAAGCTACGTTGTTTAGGAAATATTGCCCTTATTGCCTGTTATCTCTCTTTAAGAGTGAATTTGTTGTGATGAAATGGGTGTAGCTTGTGTTGAAAAAAGCTGATTACTGGCAGGAACAGTTCAGGGCTACAGTAAACAGTTCTTTCATGTTACTCTAGCACAGTTAGGACACAATAATTTAAAAAAATCTTGGTCAGATGTATAAGAAATCATCAAAAACTGTAACTGTAGAACTACAGTTCATCTACCTTCTTTGTCTTTTGTAGCTCATCTGGAAAATATGGGGTCTTTAAGAACAGGAGATGTTATCTTAATGGTCCTGAACAAAAACTGTCTGTGAGGTCTCACAAGGCCCTGGTGTATTGGTCTGTTGACATGCTTTATATTTTTTCTTCAAGCTGTATGAAGCTACAGGCTAACCTTTAAGTTGATTGTTTTTTACTCACTTTACATAATTTTAGGATATTTTATTCACACTAACTCTGCTACTGTTTGAGATTTGGCTTTAGCCTGCTATGTGCTTTATGTAAGCAGTTGGTGTTCTGAGGCACATAAATTCAAAACTTGGCTAATGATTAATGTTTTGAATTTTTAAATTTTTGTGGTTTGTTTTCATAGTCTACTTTTCATTCTGCCTGCCCTTATTATACACAATGAAATAGCAGATGAAGCTGAAAAGTTTCTTTTACAGTACTTCTAACAATTTCCATTAGAATTATCTTGTTGGAAGCAAATATCCCATCTGGTTTACTTTTTAACACAGAAAAACTCCACAGTGAGCTGTGTGCTGGAGCCTGGCTGAATTCCACACAATGAGACTCTTGGCCCTAAGCAAGATGAGCACAATCTGTTTCCCTTATTTCTAATAAAGAAAAAGGAGAGTTTCTTAATTTGCTTCTTTGTTGCATTATGTTTACATTTTATGCCTCCCTTTCTTAGAATACCTGCTTTCCTGCTGTTACCCATCCCCTTTTTTTTTTTTTTTAGTACAGGTAAGATGAAAGCACATTACAGCCTTATAAAAGTACTGAGTGCTGCTCTGAAACAACATTAAAACTCAAAATTTTTAAGTATGGCATGGTGCTTTGGCCACATCAATCTCATAAAACACCTGAAACTCAAGAGAAGTACTTCTGGAGCTTTTTCTGTTGTCTTGTTCCTCAAATAAATACAAGACTTAAGTTATACTAAAATCAGTCACAGTTACACAGTTGATCCTAGCACTGCTCCTAAAGTTTCTGTGCTGTCCAAATTCAGCTTTCTCAGCCCATAACTTTATGTCCCCATTTGTACCTGAGAATTATTGAGTCACATATACTTAGCACCAGCTGATTTTACTCTGTGTGTATGCAGCTCTGCTTAGGAGCTATGAAACTGCACCTCTGAATTAGGCTCTGGATTACATTTGCTTTTTTTTGTTATAGATATGGAGACAAAATAATTCCACATTTAAAAATAAGCATCAGATACTTTAAAATTGTATTTAAAATGATACATTTATTTTAATATTATATCAAATAAGCGAACATTTGCTGTACTAACATACTTTCCCTTTTTCAGAGATTTTGGGTTCTTGGATAATATTGTGATGGAAAGTCATATAACTTGCATTAAAGTGAGCAGACTGTTTTCAGAAACTGGCTTGTTAAAACTGTGTCATGAACACATCTGGGATGGGTTTATTCCTTCTCAGTTGTGTAGAGTTCTACATTAAAAATGCTAAGTAACACTCAAATACAACTAATAATCCTTGTTTATTGTATCAATTGTATTTGGTGACAGACTTAAAATGTTTCTCGTGACATACTCCACTTCTGAAAGCCTGGCATTTCCCTACTTTCATCTGTCAGTGACAACAGTTGCAACATTTGTTGTCCATTCCTGATTTTTCAATATTAAGAAGTTAGTAGTTCTTTTTAATGTAAATTACATTTAAAAAATTAAGCACTCTCAATGGGTAATAGTAGAACTACTGCTGTAATTCTGGTAAGAACCTAAGATGTCCTTGTGTATCACTGTGTGCAACGAGAATTCAGCATCAATTCCTGTTTCATTTCAAATATATTATTTTAGAACTGTTCATACACTTCCTGAACTAGGAAAGCAGACAGTAAGCTATAAACCAATTTTGGATACAATTACAACACGTAAAAAATGAAATAGTTGATTTCATGTGAATACAGCTTTTGAAATTTAGTTCAGTTCTAGATATGAATTAAAATAGGCAGCCCTTTGAGGACAAAGGACTGCACAGGGAGACGTTTCACTTACTTTGCCATTTGTGCAAAGCGGGCATTAGGATAAGAAAGTCAAAATATTTGGGTTTTTTGTTCATTTCATCTGCATGAAACTGTTGTGCAAATCTGCCTGCTGTATGTTGTTACTAAAGAATCAGACTGTTAATAATGATGTTACAGTCAAATGGGACAATGCTGATTTGTTCAGAAGGAAAGCTTGGATCACTTCTATTGGTTTCCAGCTGGATTTAAAAATCAACTATCTTCCAAGAAACAAGTGACTTTTTGACAAGGCTTCTCAACTGTTTCCTGCATAAGACAGTAATGAAATTCTGTTTGTCCCTATTTATGTCAGGAAACACAACCTTCCTGGGCTACTACGTTACTACATTGAACAGAGAGTGAATGAGAGACCAGAGAACAGTGACTGTGTAGATGATACAGAACCAGTACCCAAAAGCCTGACCTTCTTTGTCTTCCCCAACATTATCAGGACCAATTCATCTAAAGTTTGTCTATAAAAGTATGTAGATAATGTATCTATGGAATAATGATACAGCCATAAGGACAGCTTCCTTCCTTGTACTTTGAAAGTACAGCAGTGAACTACTTAGGCCCATGCACCTCTGAGGCTTTGCTCTTTGAAGCTCTTATCTGTGTTGGACACTGACTGCAAATTACAAGCCATTCATTAATACCTTATTTCTTAATACCAAAATGTGCTTGGGGGGTGGGGGGACAAAACAGTTAAAACACGAACTGTGTTGTCTTGTTGCTTTAAGAACTAAAGAGATGGATTTTGAATTTTCATACAACTAGAATTTTTTCTGCATAGGGCATTGTTTTACTCAGAGAGCAGACTAAGCTTTTGAAGTGGACTTGCTTTCTTTCTATGCCAGAATTAATTAAGTTTGTAAGGATAAAGCTGGTTTTTCCATGGTGGTTTACTGATGCATCAAAGCTAATTTTGTTCCATTGAGTAAATTACAAAATGAGTGTCTAGTCCCTATCTTAATGTGTTTTTATTGAATGCCATTTTTTCCTGAATCTATCTATCTAGTTAGTCATATGTATTGAAATCCAAATGTTACTAATCTATGACATAATTCTGTAAGAACTATCTATTAGGTGACCATGAACAATGAAGTCTTGCAGTTTTTATATATAATTGGTGTCAACAGTAACTGCTTTATTAGTAGGTTTTTTAACTATAGTTAAGTGTTCCAATTCCAAATCATAGTATTTTTGCATCATACATATGTTTAATGGGATATACTTAGTTTAATCCTTAATTGAAGTAAAATATTCCTGTTAAAAGGATCCATTTCAGAGTGATAACAGCATAAATAACTCTTATGCCATATAGCTAAATGTGTGGAAATGTGACACCTCAAATCTGCAGATAAACCAAATTTTGTTCAATAGATGAAATTTTGTTGGGTTTACTTGTCTATTAAATGAATATCAACTTTTAGAAAGGAATGTAGAATTCTGGATTTAGCCTGAAAATGGTAAGGATTTAAATTCTTTAGGGTTTTTGGAGTCCCTGAATGAATTATTAATAACAAGCCAAGTTTTATGTGATTTTATAGCCCCTTAAGGAGTTGGAGTAATGTACTCTGTAAAACCATTCAGTTCTCCTGATCTTGACACTGGAAGCATCAAAAACATATTTCTCCTCGTTAACACTAAGGGGGGAAAAAGGTGATTTGGGAATGCATCATTCTGTGCATCACTGTTTAGCCCTTAATTATTTTAAAAACCACTAATGTCTTAACACTAGATCAACCAACTGAAAACTAAGTGCATGAAGAATTATAGAATTGGTGAACCGCACAAAATTTGCAGTTTTAAAAACCTAATAATGAATTTTTATCTCTAGAATATTACTTTTGAAATGCTGTTTAAAGTGAGATTTTTGATACCTTTATTAATGTTTGGCAATATTTCCGTATTTTTCAATTTTTTTATAATGATTTGTCATTTGACTACTTAGCTTAAAAGCATAATGATCTTTAATATCTGACTTTAATTTGGCTAGTTACCAAAACGTATAATTAAAGAGTTTGTGTGTTCAGCACTATCTACCTCTTAGTGCATGCTGCCTCACCTGCAGTAGAGTTTGTACTGTTCAGTAACCATCTTAGCAGTTCAAATTTGTAAAAATCTGTTTAGTTTTTGCCTAAGATGCTGAATGTTTCATGTTATGTGCATTAGTTAATGTCAGTTATAACTGACTCTTGACTGTAAGCTATTGTTCTCACATTAATGTTGTGAATCAAATTGTGATTTTACTGCAGCAAAAGCTTACGCTTCTTAAACTACTTAAATTTTGATAATATGTTGTAGTTTATACATATATTAGAAACAGGTACATTTCTTACAGAGTGAGCAGTTGTTTTATAATTTATTTGGCCTTGCTGGGATTTCTATTCTATCTGTTTTTACAGTATATTACAGTTTCTAGGTCTCAAAAGCTATGTTCAATTTTTTCACACTACTCCTTCATTTACAAATGTGCTGAAACTTCTAACACATAAATCGACAATACTTCAAACAGGAAGAACACTCATTTAAGAAAAAAGTCGCCCTGTGTTTGTGGGGTACCTTAGTGTTTCCCTTTTGGGCATTCTTTAGGATTTTCTTTTCATTGTACTAAAATTTTCTTTCAGTAAAGATACATGAACTTTCACATACATGAACTATTTCTCTACAACTCCACTTTTGTATTCTTAACATGTACATTTGCTTTTTTCACAAGTTACTGTTTGGCTTAATTTGAGTTGTTTTTTAGGTTGTGTGTATTTCCCAGTTACAGCTTCAGCTGATTAGATTCTTCTTAAGTTCGGAGTCTAAGATTTCAATTAGATCATTAAACGTTAATTTGTAGGTAATATTAAACTGAACTACAGTAGTTCTAAAGCTGGCACATAGTCATATCTGTTGCCCACATTCTAAGTAGGCAGGGAGCTTCTGGCCAAAGATGAGTGCGGAGATGGGCTGGAATAGCTCAACTCCCCCACCTTTGTGCAGGGACTAATCTTAAAAGTATTTGTCTGTGATAATGGCAGGAGAGATGGAATTGTCCAGCTGGAGAATCCTTTGGATTGTGAATTTTGTTTTTCTTCAATAACTATTATTTTAAGAAAAGGTATTTATATTCTCATGGTTCTTTTCATTATATGGTTTCCTTTGGGTTCAAGATGGCAGATTTCTTTTGTGTCATGTCTTTCATAGTCAATAGATTTGAGAAGAACCAAAATTAGGTGTGTTTGTTTCTTTATGCCAACACACTGAAGGATAATTTAGGACTATAAAATTGTATTATTTCAAATCCAGCTAACAGGTTGATGTACCTGCGTGCTTTTCTTGAGTAGTTGTATTGATTTCAGTGAGGGGAAATGCAGGAACTATACAAATATAAACTGCTTTCAGATGAAGAAGAAAGAAGAGGTGAAAAATGCTGAAACTTCTTAGTTGCTGTAACTTTTGGTGTAAGAGTATATTAAAAGCAAAGAACTTGTTAAAATTAGGCATTGTTTTTATAGGTTAATGTTGTTTTAATTGAATAAGTTTATAAAATAGCAGTGTTTAAAGGCAAATTTTAATTTCACTTTCTTTTTAAGAAAAAAGCACTGTTCATATCAAATAATAGATTTCTACTAAAAAAAGTTTTAAAATGTGTGTTATTGCAACGAAAGAATATAATTGTATGTGTGCTTTGTGAACAGTCATGTTCACAATCTAGAAAGTGAATTCGATTGTACCTTTGTTTCATTGTTGAAACAAATCTGTTACAGCCTCAGAGTAAGGTCCTAGAGAAATCAAGACAGTGAGGTCAAAGAAATTCGTGTACTTCAGCAAATAAAATTAGTCTGGGTTTGCCTTCATAATATATTGGTAAAATATAGCCTCCTTATTTGAAACAGAATCTATTAATTTGGAATTTATTTGAGCATCTTCACACCCTGATGAGTGTAAATCTAGAAAATTAAATTGAATGTGCAGTGTGAAATATATAAGTGAGTATAAGCTGCAGAACATGGTACAACCAATGACATTTTTTCTTAAGGTAGCGTAGCATATGTAGGTAAACATATTTAGTTAGATTTCCTTATTTATGTTAAGTTGTAAGAATAGCAAGAAAGTATCTAAGTGTAAATGAGTTTGTTAGTAACCCTTTGGATGGAAGTCGGGGTCACTCAAACAGTTACCTGCTTTTGAATAAGTATGTATGATGGCAGGTAAGGGAAGAAAAAGCCATTTTTAAAAACATGGGTATATTAACATTTGTTTATTCTACTACAATTCCAAGATAGAATAAATTTTAGTTTGTTTCTGCAGAGCTTGTGTCTCATTCAGTTTACATTCAATGTGCCACTGTAATGTCTCCAGACTCTGCCTACCTTGTTGTGTCCTATTGAAACCTGATTTGAAATTGGGGTATATGATCTTGCCTTTGATGATAAATACATGGTACTTGGAATGTTTCTCTAATTATTCCATCACTCCTTGAAATTGGCTTTATTTTCTTTTAATATTTTGTTATTGGAGTATTTCTTTCTGTATATTTAAAACCCAAAGAAGAGAAAAGGAATTGAATCAACGTCATTCAACAGGAAACAACAGGTAATCTAAATAATGAACTGTCCTACACAGCTTGCTTACAATATGCAGCCTGCTTATACTCAGCTGTAAGCAACAAGACTATATTTGTCCTGTAAGCATCACTTTAGTGTCATGCAAAGAGAGGCATAAGTAGCTGGATTTGATAGTACATTTTCTTTTTTTTATTTGAAAAAAAAAAGATCCTCCTGCTGTAAGAATTCTGGTTGTGAACTCTTGTTTTGTTACTGGAATAGTTATGGAGCTGTGTGTCAAACTTCAGGAGAAAAGTAGTTTTAAACTGTCGGAAGTGTATAATGAAGTCTGAAGTTTTGTTCAGAAGGATATACATCAACAGTTTCAAAAGTACAAGCAGAGAATTTTGGTTTATCTGTATGCATTGCACCTTGCTGAGGGGACCTCAGTTGGTGAGTCCTAGGTTTGGAGTATTAGCCTTCAAACTAATGTTTCCCCAAACTTTTAAATTATGCTAGTTGAGATACTCCAGGATTATAAAGAGCTAGAGCTTTTAGAATGTATTGCATTTTTTAAAATCTCACTGAGTGCTCAAATTTGTGATAAAATGCTACCTTCTCTTGATAATTTTATCCTGTATTTTCAGGCTTCCAAATTTTGTGATTTGCTCTTGTGCACCTGTGTTCTGGTAAGCTCACATTTGGAGGCAAATCCATGTATAGCAGGATTTTAAGAAAAGAGATGGGAAAGTCTGGAAGCAAGCATGCTGTCCTATCCAGTCAATTTTACTTCTTAATGAAAGTGCAAAGTAATGTCTTCTAAAAATTTTTGTGTTTAGATTGCAGATATTTATTTGGTGTAAACTGATAATGAGTCAAAACTAGTTATCTAAGAGATGTAGTCTACTTAACACTTTCTATTTACATCCTAAAAAAATGGCCACATTAGCAGTAACCTTATTGGCAGTATTGTCAAAGTAGTGATTAAAATGATTCACTTTCTTAACTCTTAGTGTGCTTGAATAGCTCTTAGTATTTGAAGCAAGTTGTAGAGATTTCTTTAGAAGGGAAGGACTTAATCCATTGCAAACTTAGTAAATATTCTTGTTAACTCTAGTTCCTTATAAACAGAAGGTTCTAAATTTTAGGCTAGGGCTTATCTGCCTTATGATGACAGAAATTCCTGTCTGAATAAAATTGAAATGAGAACACTTATGTCATCAATGGTTCTGAGTTAACCTTTTTCCAAGCATTTTGGAGAGAGGATGGTAGTGAATTATTAGGAATACACACACACACACACAGATATGTGTGTGTGAGTGTTATCTATGTATATATCACAAAACATGCTGAGTTGGATGGGATCATCAGGTCAAACTCCTGGCCCTGCACAGCACCATCCCTAGAGAGTCACACCATTTTCCCAAGAGCATTTTCCAAATGCTTCTTGAGCTCTGTCTTTGGTGCTGTGACCTGGGGAGCCTCTTCCAGCACCCGCCCACCCTCTGGATGAAGAACCTTTGCCCAATATCCAAACTCAACCTCCACTGACACAACTTCAGGCCATTCCCTCAGGTCCTGTCACTGATCACCACAGAGAAGAGATCAATGCCTGCCCCTCCTCTTCCCCTCATGAGGAAGTTGTGACTGCAGTGAGGTCTCCCCTCAGTCTCCTCTGGGCTGAACAGACCAAGTGACAGCTGCTCCTCATATGGCTGCTCCTCAAGGCCCTTTACCATCCTTGTTGCTGTGCTCTGGACACTTTCTTAGAGCTTAATGTCTTTTTAACGTTGTGTCACCCAAAACTGCCCCCAGGACTGGAGCTGAGGCTGCCCCAGCTCAGAGCAGAGCAGGACAATCCCCTCCCTTGCCCAGCTGGCCATGCTGTGCCTGATGCCCCCCAGGACAGGGTTTTCCCTCCTGGCTGCCAGGGCACTGCTGGCTCGTGTTCAGCTTTCCATTAAGCAGGATACACAGGGGCCTTTCTGGGGCTCTTCTCTCCAGCATCTCATTCCCCAGCCTGTCCGTACATCCAGGGTTAGCTGTCCCAGGTGCAGAATCTGGCACTTTCCCTTGTTGAACTTCATATGGTTGGTGATTTCCCAGCCTTCTAATTTGTTGAGGTTTCTTTTTAGGGCCTCCCTGTCTTCAAGAGACTCCTCAATAGTTTCTCCCAGTTTTGCATCCTCTGTGAACTTGCCCTGTATCCCTTCCAGTTCTGTGTCCAAGTAATTTCTGAAGATGTTGAAGAGCACAGGGCTGAGAATGGAGCCCTGTGGAACCCCCCTAGTGACAGGTCCCCAGTCTGATGTCACCTCATTCACTGTAACCCTTTGTGCCTGACCTGTGAGCCAGTTGCTCACCCATCCCATGATGTGTTCATCCAGCTGTGTGCTGGACATTTTGTCCAGAAGGATCCTGTGAGAGAGAGTATCAAAAGCTTTAATGAGATAAAAAAGATTACATTGACAGGATTCCCCTGATCAGCTAGGTGTGATCATAGAAGGAAATCAGGTTTGATAAGCAGGACTTTCCTCTCATGAAGCTGTGCTGGCTGTGACCAATGACTGCATTGTCCTCCAGATGTTTTTCAATACCTTCAGTATCCATAACTTACCAGGCACTGAAGTGAGACTGACAGACCTATTATTAGCAGTTTGTAACATACAATGGCTAATGCATAGCTTTCACTCTGATATTAGCAAAACTTTAAAATATCTCTCCAGTTTTTAACTCAAAGTTAGTTTGTGCATGTTAAATTAACTTTTTTTCATAAAGGCAACAAAATTTCTAATTTCATTTAGCAGTGTCAGTAGTTGATGTATTTAGGGTGACGGAGCATTCATGGCCGTTAGTTGGTCTGCAATTCAGTTTGCAGTTTCACAATATAGCTAACTTGTTCAAGTGGGTAGGCAAAACAAAGAAACAGCTAAAGGTGATTGCAGCACCTTTCACATGCCAATATTCTAATTTGTCTCCCTCAGTGCTGAGCTGATTCTGGTCTTCATATTTTCCCTTCTGTTTTAGTTGTGGTGAGTTTTACCTCCTTGAACTGGGCAATGTGTTCCAGTGCCTCACTGCTCACATAGTGAAGGATTTCTCCCTAAGGCCTAATCTAACTCTGCCCCCTTTCAGTTTAAAGCTATTCCCCCTTGTCCTGTCACTACAAATCCTAGTAAAAAGTGACTGCATTTCTCTTGTAGGCCCCCTTAGGTAGTGGAAGGAGCTGTAAAGTCTCTCTGGAGCCTTCTCTTTTCCAGTCTGAACATTCCCAACATTCTGTGTGTCCTGGGAGAGGTGTTCCAGCCCCTTCATTATCTTCATGGCAGGTCATATTCTTCTAATGTTGGAAGAAGCTGGATGCAGTACTCCAGGAGGGATCTCATCAGAGTGGAGTAGATGGGGAGAATCATCACCTCCGTCGACTGGCTGGCCACTCTGTTTCTGAGGCATACTAGGAGTTGTTCTTTTAATCACAATAAAATCCTATATCACTTGACAGAGCTTTTCTGGAAGATGCTTCAAAGCCACAGAAGAATTTCTGGAATTATTTGAGCCAGTCTCAGAAATTTGTATTTTGTGTTCCCGGTACTAGGTGTTGTTAGCACAGGATTTACAGACACCTGCAGAGAATTGCAAATGTAAAATGAGTAAATAGTAAATGAAATTAAATGCTCTTTTTGGGAGATACAAATGGAACAGTAGAGAAGCACTCCTGATTTTTACTGTTGCTTTGTTGAGTCATATGTTGTTTAACTCTTGCAAAATTAAAGATAAAAATATCTTTATAACCTGTAAGGTTTTTTTATAATAAGGGGCTAGCAAGAGCCTGCATAGGATTGAATGAGTATCTAGCCATGCTAGCAGTCTGACTTCTGATACTGATTTGCTTATTAAATATTCATTAAAAAGTTCTACAGTTTTTAATGAAATAATTGAATAATAATCTCCTGTTGAGGCAGTCTTTGCTCTACCCTAACTTTGGTTCTTACAATGGTAGAATTTCCATTCATTGTGGCTGTGGCTTGTAGTAGAAGTAATTAATTAAATCTTTGTAGCTTTTTTTCCCTTTACATTCAGTTTATGACTCAATATAAAATCCAGTTTATTTTGTTGTTTTTCCTTGACATTAGTGGCTATTACGTTTTCTGCATTTTTCACGTGATTTCTAAAACAATTAGTACGTTAATCTTCTAGTGTTTTACCAGAGTTTCTTGTAACATTGGCTCAGAATGCCTGTGATTAGACAAGTGTTTATATCTTGTATAGATAAACAGTCTTAGTATGTCCTCATTTCTTCGCATGTGGTCATGTAAAGGCCATGCAGATTTTTCTTTCTCCTAAGATATTAACCTAAAATCTTTTGGAAATTTCCATTTTCTTTACTAATATTTCCTTATTTAAAGAAATGAAGAAGTTTCTGGACTGGCTTGTAATGGGAGTTATTATGAGACCCGTTAAATACATGTATTTGAATTGTGCTTTCAAGTTTTGGCATTTTATCATTTTCGAGTGTGAAATTACTTCATGGAATTACTGTCCATATTGAAAACTAGAATAGAAGGTCTATTTTTTAACCTCCACTTCCTGCTTTGTATTCAGCCTATGCCCTTTGTGCTCATTTATATAAACAGCCACAAAAGACAGGGAGGACTGCATTAAATCAAGATGTGATGCATCCTGAACTTACTGTATATGAACCCACAACAATCAGTATTTCTAAGAAGAAACAGAATAGGTGGTGGTGCTGAGAATTTCTGTGCCGTATAGGCTTTATAAACCATGCAGCAATGAAGACAATTTAATATGCAAAGATACAAGCATATTTAGATAATGTTCCTTTGAAAGACAAGAGTCCATTGTATATACATACACAGAGTCACTAGAAGTTAAGTGAGCATATCTTCATATCATGTGTTGAAATTTTGTAAGGTCCCTGTGATGATGATATGCCTCATGCTGTGAGCAGTTAAAAGAAACTGGTTCTCTTATAATAAGATGAGAATTGATTCCTTAATATTGGTTACAAATTATGATGATTTTGAAAACAATCTGTCAATATTCTGCTCACTTTGAGTATTCTGACATATGTTCAGTAGCATTGTAAGGAATGTGAATTTCAAAGCCTCCAATTTTTAAGAAATGAATTTAGGAAGTACCTTTAAATGATGCAAACATTTGAAGTTCCAACCTGTCTTTCAACTTTTTCCTCCGGGATTTCCCTTTTATTGCATGAGAAAACATAATTCTAATATTCCTTTTTTGGTTTTGGGTTTCTTTTCTTTTTCCCTTTTAATGAAATTAATATAGTTGAAACTGAAGTAAGACAGGTGCCAAACCTTTTTCTTAATTCCATCTCAGCAGCCTGGGTGGTTGGAGTACAGGAACTTGACGCCTTTTTTTTGCTGTCTTGTGTATTTCTCCCTTGTGAAAGCCAGTACAATCTGCAAAGCCAGCATAGATAAAGAGCCCTGGAGGGTTGTGGTATAGTAGCAAGACTGTTTTGTGACCATGTTCTGAAGGCAGACCGCAGGTGACAGTATTATTTACTTTTGTTGCTTGGGGTCCAAAGAGAGAATAAATTGCTATTGATTTTTGAGACATTACAGTGAGGTGTCTGAATGCCTGCAGAATCGCTGGGTGGTAGGACAGTCAGAGTCTGCATGGAGACTGCTTTGGAAGGCCTTTTTTTGCCTGTTGTTTTCGTTTGGTTTTTTTTCTTAATTTTCAGAACCAGCTGCTAGAAAATTTTGTTGTTTATTACAAATATATTTTATCTCTCCAAAGAATAGAATTCAACAGCCATTTTATAACAATTTGAAATAGATGAATGGAGTTTGGAATACAGCCATCTGTGTACATTAGTGTTAAGAAGAGAATGCTGAGCATTGCATTAAATTAACCACTTCATTAAAGACATCTCTTTCAGAGGTATAACAATTTATAAGAAGAAAATCAGCTGTATGGAAGTGGAAATGATATACAGCTAACAGTTTTCCCCACCCTCTCATCACAAAGCTCATTTTTGCGGACTATTCAGGTTTGACATAATTAGTCTTCAGAGGTACTTTGCCAGCTGGGGGGGAAAGGAACCCGCTACTTTAATGTTTGTTACTTTAAGATTTCATAGGAATGCTACATCGTAGTGACACCTGCTGGGAGAGATCGGAAGGAAACAGCTGAAACTATGGCTGCTGCCTGTCAGCTCTTTTCCTGGAGTCCAGAGCGTGTTCCCGGGGTGGCAGTCCGGGATGACGAGCGGTTTGTAGCTCCCCTGGAGGGCATCTGCTGTCACTCCTCTCCGAGGAGCCTGACTCCCCTGCCACATTCACTGAGCCTCACAAACTCACGCGGATGTCATTGTGCGTTTGGATCTCCCAGCTGGCACTTAAATGCACAGCACCAATGAGCCTAGGTGGATGTGTAATGATGGAGGGTATTCAGAATGGTGAATCCCAGGAATTAACCTGCCTACACTAAGCGGGACACAAAACAAGATTTCACTCTACTTTAGTTGATCAACATTTGTGTGTTTGCTGTTCTGCAATGATAATTTATGACTGCATTCATACCTATTTGGCTGTTTACTGTGGGAAGAGGAATTTCCTGTGTGAAGAAACTTTTCAGGACCAGCTTCCAAGTATAAACAAACAGAAGCTGATTGATTCTAAGCTACAGCTTCCTCCCACCCAAAAGCTGAACAGAGTGAAATTTCCAAGACTTTAACTAATTGTAACTTTCAGTTTTCAAATTATGTGGAGAACTGTGAAACTAGCAAACATTTTTTGACAAAAGCAGTGGAAAGAGCAGTGGGATCATGTACTTGTTCCTCTGCTACTATAGCTTCATTTTTACTTGCATCTAGTATAGTTCTCTGATTTATAGCTCTTGGTGTATTTGTCTTGAGATTTGCCTCAAAACAAGCTGGATACTTGAGCCTGAAAAATAGCTATCTGATTTCTGTCCAGGATACTGCCTCTCAGAGACTTCTTGAAGATTTATGTAAAGCAGTTCCCTGAACAAGAGTGCAAGGACTTTGTCGTTCTTAAAGCTATAGAACCCTTTTTTGTTTCTTTTCAAATTCTCTGCAATTGTTTTTCCATTCAATTAAGAAAGTTCTCAGAAGTGACACCAAAACTCAAAGGTTTTCAAAGAGTTCCCCCATAATCTCCCCTAAGCATCGTCTCTTTTCCTTGCTCTGAGGGCTCTGTCCTGGTACAGGATGATAGGTCTGTGTCAAGTTGTATTTCCACTGCTAACAGCAGTGCTGGAAATTTTCTTCCTATTTATAGGTACACATATTATCCATCCATAAAAATGTGTGAAGTTCAAGATTTAGTTAATTGCCGTAGACAAAGAAAATACACCTTCTGGCTTCTGAGCAGTAGATCTCTGTAAAAGATGAAAGACCCTGAAATTACCTCCCTTTATCTTTCCTAAGGAAGGGCTACTTGTATTTCCCAGACTGACAGACATTAAGCCAGCAGCCTCTCCATAACAGTGAAGCCATGTAACAATGAGGCTGTGCCAGCAAAGATCAATAACTGCCACTTAGTTGAAGGGTAACAGTCTGTTCCTACCTGAACCAGTAGTTTGCCCATGACAAATAATCCTTGAAGATAATCAGATCACACCACTCGATTTAATTCACTTTCTACAGCAGAACTATTTGTTCAATGGACCACAAACCCCTCTGGTTTAGCATGATTTCATATATATTTGCTCATTTGTCTTATTCCACACTATTAAATTTTGTTTTTACTTCTTAAATCTAAAAGGTCTTGCTATATAGCATTAAAAATAAGCTTTTCTTTAAAACATTCCCTACTTCAGCTCCCTATAGCAAGTCCCTAGCCTAGTAAGTGCCAGCTTCCAGAGAAATTAAACTTAAAGGAAGTCCTGATAGTGTCATTTAATAACATCTGATGAGAGACTGGTGATGGTCTGCTCCATTTCTGCTGCTCCTGCCAGACTCTTTCATCCAAAAAATCTTTTTACAGTTAACTTTCTGTGAAAGCTACTGGGCTGTCTTGTCCTGGGTTTTCTTGAGAGCTAAGAGAAAGTTCAAAAGTGAATTTGTGGGAGCCAGGCCATCCTGAATTCCTAACACTGATGTTCTCTTGCTGTTCTTAGATTCTTCATTGTTGGATAATGAACTTCTAATCTTGTGTAATGGTGCTTGATCTTTACACTTGTACTTATTTATCTAAGAAATGTTTTACTTTGTAATATTTAACCTGTGAAACAGCACAATGAATTTTAAATGTCTTTCATTAAGTATACCATTATCGTTGTTTGGCTGTGAAGGTTATTGTCCTTTACAACACAGCAGCTGGTATGAAATGAGTTAATGCTGGTAGTCTGCAGAGAAACTGTTTCTATGAGAAAAATAAAATTACTTTGAAAAAAAGTACTTTAATTGAAAACCCATTTAAGGGGTAAAAATATATTATTGATTGTGATCAAAATGTCCCAGATGCTGATGAATTCATCAATTTCTGGTTTAGATGTGTTATAAATCTTTTAATGGAGGCAGGTGAATGTGAATGAGGTGAGTATTTTCAAAGTATGGTGGCACATTACTTTTTATGTATAAGTTTTTTGTCCTTTTCAATGTACCTGTGAATGGAAACAGCTTTTTAAGGGCTGCACTAGAAAAATAACACACAATGAAATGTTCATTATAAATCAAGCTGAAATCAAACTGGTTTACACCAATAAAAAGTATGTTTAAAAAATCATGACAAATTCTTTCAAATATTGCTGAAAAATTATTTCAGTAGTTACTCTGCTAGCGAAAAAACTGTGTCATAAACAAGTATAAACGATTAAGCTTTCAAGTACAGTGAGAAATTAGACCAATATTTTTTATAGTAGTATAAGTGGCAACATCTTTCATTTAAGTTTTCAGATCAAGATTCATAAAACAGTATTTAAAGCATTCATAAAGCTACATTAATTTGAAGATTATCTATGATAAATCTGCATTATAGAATAATAACATTGTTTTTTGTGGCAATAATAAAATCTTAAGAATGGAAAATACTCACCAATAATTGTATTTTCCAAGATGTACAGCTCCTTACTGTCCATAGGAAAGTCTACAGGAGTAGGGAAGTCATAAATTAGATAAATTTTTGAAGGTATCTTATCTCTTCCTAAGTTCCAGGAATAATTAAGCTTCTTAGTCAGGGCCTGAACACATCTGATTCACTGAGTTAGCATCAGTTTCAATTCAAAACACATGTATGACAGAAACCTTTCACACAGACTGTGTGGGTGGTTAGAGAGCACAAACAGCCACAGATAGTGTTTGCAAGTACATTCTGTGCTTGCATAAATGTATCCCAAACTAGGATAAGGAAGCTGGCCATCCTACAGCTGAAACTGGGATGTTTTGTGCTGGACTCATGAGGTGTTAGATATGGCTTCTTTTAAGTGCTAAGGCTGGTGCAAATTGTAGGCTCTGATCCCTCTATACACACAGAGACTTGGTCACTGTGTTGAGAGTGGAAGAACCCTCTCTCTGGTCCCCTTTCCAGCTTAGAGCATTTTCCTAGAAAGAAGTTGTAGTTTCAGGGTGACCATGGCCTGGAAATCAGCAGGCAGGTGAATGCTCTGGTGACTAGACCATTGTATAAAAGGAGCACTCTTAAGTTTCTTCTAACTGGAATAAAATAAGTATCAGTGTGCTGCTAGCACAGTTTTGCACAGTCCTTTTTAAACTGAGCTGTTGTACCTTCTTGAAGAAAGGGTGATGCTTCTTGTGCAATTTGTGACGGAAGGTACCTTCTTGCATTATTGCTGCTTCTTACCCCCATGGTGATCTATACTACAGATCTGTACTCTGTCTTAAAGGGTTTACAGGTGTGCTACATAAACTGCACTGAGACTCTGATAGTGCCTTTTTGGTTTTTTTTTATTAGCTCAGTTCCTCATGTCCTAACCAAAAGACAATCTTCTGCTGCAGTGTGGGGAGAGCAGCAATTCCATAAATATATATGGTATATGAACCAGAGTGTTTGTAGCATGGAGCTACAGAAAGTTTTTTATAATGAGGCCCTGTATTTATAACTTGTTTGCCTCACTGAAAATACTAAGCATGCTGTTTTGCTTTCCAGAAAACAGATATTTAGTATACTTGATTACATACTAACTGAAGGATATTACAAAGAGTGGTCTTTTTCTTTGGTTTATTGTTTAATGAAGTGCTTGACTGTCCAGAGGAGGTGGTATGCATTCTTTACTGCTAGGATATAAAAAGAAAAAGGGAAATAGAAACAAATAAAGTTTTTTTCAATTTTTTTTTTCTTTTGGCAAATGGAACCTCCTCCCCCACCCCTGCTCCAATTACCATGACCCTTGTAAAGGTATTTAATTGCTGTCCAATTCTTAGAACAATAAACTGTAAAAATAAGATTGCAGGGAAAAAGAATTCATGTTTTCTGTGGAACTCCTGAACATGCAAATTCGGTCCTAGTCTTTTAATTCCTGGAGCAAATTCATCTGCATGTGGCTGTCCACATCAGTCTGCTAATTGTGCTAGAGATAGTCATGAATATCACAGAGCTGATAAGGACAGACTAAATGTATTTGACTGCTGAAGCTTAAATTAGAAATGAAGTTGAATTGGGAGTCTAAGATGCATAAGTAAATAATAATAATATTAAAAAATTCCTGTATATAATTGGGAAAAAACCCACAGATTTTGGAAAACAGGATGCATTTTAGTAAAAGTCAGAATGCCATTATCAGATAAGCGGCTTCAAAGATGCCTGTGTTTATAGGTTTAGCTGTCAGCAGTGTCAGAGGTACTGTTCAGACTTTACTTTCACAATAAGACCAGCTATCTTCTATGTAACATCAGCTAGCATTTTCAGAAAGTTGTATTATCTTCCTTTTGCTTTAATGCCTTAAGAGGGATGAAAAACGTAATAATGTTTTGGATTGTCTTGTTTGGTTTTTTTTTTTGGGTGTGAGGAGGGAGATTTTGTTGGGGGGGTGGGTTTGGTTTCTGTTTTGGGTTGGGAGTTTATTTTGTGACCATCAAAATGCTCAAAAAGTATTTTTTGAGTATTTATGATCCAGGCTAAAAGAAGAAATACTATACATGATTTTGGGGTCTTGATAAATATTTTAAATCTAACTTGTAATCTTCTTCCATTTTTCAAACTGGTTTCAAAAGTAACCAGACTTTTTGGGTTTGGGTTGCAATCTATTGAAAGGATAAGGAATCGCATTGATTATAATCACAGGCAGAACAAAGGTCACATGAGAGGTGTTGGGAGCTTCATCCAGATTTGTTCAGGGACTGGCAAAACAAAATTCTGAGGTTATAAAGCAGCAAAGGTGTGATTTAGTAGAGCTTAAAATCAGGTGTTTTACTAACACAAAAGTAACAACTCTTAGTCATTATTGACTTGCATTGTGTTTGTAGCAGTGACCCAGAGGTGAGAGGCTCCACATCTCATTTCCAACCCTCTGAGCTATGTAGCCCTCCATAATTTAATTTGATGCAAAGCAATTATCAGGCAATTGATTTTTATTGATTGTGCTTAGGACAGAAACATTTCTGTTGCAGCAGACAAGAACTCCTGGGATTGCCATCCACCTGAATTCACAGTAAGCAGAGATATATTTAAAGCTATGTTACTGAAGCTCTTAATGACCTTAGATGTTAGCAGGTAGAATGTTTCTTTCTTTACTTTTTCTGCCAGTGCATGCCTTCTGATCTTTCTTAGGTTCTTTGTAATTTTCTTCTTTATTTTTGCTTTCTTTTGGTTTGCATGGATGCTTGCTTGTTTACTTTCTTCCCAAGCCCTCTAATTTTTGAATATTCTCTGGTATCTCTTTCCCCCTTCCTCATTTCAATATTTTCCATTGCCAGGTCTTCCTCTTACATATGTTTTCTTTCTCTCCTTACTAATTTCTACCATATTTGATGACCCTAATATTGTAATATTGTCTGTGGATCCCCTTTCTCTAATCTTTTGTCTTGTGATTCTCAGGTTCTCTTGCTACTTCAGTGGAGATTTGCTTCTTTGCTTTAGCAGTTGCTGTCTCAGCCATTTCTCATTTCACCTCCTTTGTACACCTGGACCTCTCTTCAGAAACCTACAGTACTAAGTATGCATTAGTGCTGTAATGTGGTCCATGTGTGTAGTTGCTCATAAAGTGTGGATGCCTCACTAACAGGCATTGAATTGAGACATGCAGATTGCTTCAGATGTCAAGTACTTCAATTTATAGCGGTTACTTATTTTTTCTAACTTAATAAGAATGAGAATGTATACCACATAATTTAATACTGGGATATGATTTCTGACATATCAGTCAGAGTCTCAGTATAATGTGCAGAAAGTAATGCCGCACAGATTTAAGAGTATAAATATAGTGGAGGAAAAAAAGAGATTTTAAGAACTATCCCGAACAGTTAGAACTATATTTGCAAAATACTAATTTATTACGTTATTGTAAGTACCAATGAATCTTTCTGGACTGTAGTCACTGTGCATTGATAGATGATTTTAACTCCCAATTTTAACATAAATTCCTTCATGATCACATTATTCTACTTAGAAGTAGTTTAATTGCATAACAAAAAAAAGTAACTGAAAATGAATCATAACTTGTTAAAACTGAAAGAAAATGCTGAAAATGTTTTTATATGAGGACTTTCAATAGAAGTTTTATTCTGAGTAATTGTCTTGGTCTATAGGTCTTTGACAACACTGTCAGTGAAATTGGTTTCACTGTTGCTCTCTGATAAAGGTGACCTGGAAATTCAGGTCATGGGTTTCAGTATGGGCAGTAGAAGACAACTTTTACAGGCTACTTGTGGGAATTGATAAAGCTTTTGGAAGAGCTTTGGGAAATCTTTCCACTGAAGCCTTATTTCTTGATGCAGTGACTTAGGAGACAGAACATTTTGCAGCTGATCTTTGTAGCTTGTTTAATTCCTTGCAGTTCAAGGCAGATTGTTAAGCATGGCTAAAATGTGCACGAAGAAGATAGGACTGAATAAGTTTCATTCTGCCACAACAGTTTTTGGCAAACTGATATTTGAACATTGTTGTAGTTGCCCTTTTAGATGTGATATTGATACTTTTAAAGCCATTTTTAATCTGTTTGGGTTTTTTTTTTTTAATGATTCTGGCATGTTGCAATACACTGAAAACATACTGTCTGTTGTTCATTTTGCTTTTATATTTACAAGTGGAAAAACTCATATGATAAAAATGCAAAAAATGATAGCATCAATGGAAAGCTGTGCTATTCTTCTATGTTACTGTAGTCATTTGCTTTGATAAGTCAATCAAGCTTCTTTACTAAATTACTAACAACTACTTTAAATCCTTTCAGAGTGATTTAGAGACATGTCCTCTAATTTTCAGAATTTCATAAAGGGTTTTGTATCCATAGTCTGGAGTTTTGGTATGAGAGGAGAAAATTCTTGCCGAGTGTAACACCACCCACATTTTCCAGTATCCTGTATCTAGTTAAGTTTGAGAGAGTCTTCAGAAGTCAGTGAAGACTTTGAGGGCATTCTTCCCAATGTCCTATTCTAGCCCCCATTTTTGGGTCTTAATCCACTATAGTTGTGTTATCAGTCCTGTTTCCTTGCCCCTTTCCAAGAAAGTTTTCTTATTTAACTTCCTGGATTTGCTTATCTTAGGACAGGCTGCGGCTGCACATCATTTTGGAAGGACTTATGAACAAGACAGATGTTCAGGGATAAATTATGCCTCAGTCTTTCTCTGTGGAGAAACACAGAAGAAATGGAAGGCAATCAAATTTGGGAGAAATTTGTAGAAGTATAGAAACTTCAAATGTCACAAATTGTTTACCTGAGGAAGCCCTTGAGCTTATTAGGGGAATTTCTGTGCAGATGCCCTGGAGGAATATGCCACAGGCTTCAAGAAAGCCTGACTGCTTAGGAGGAGACAAAAAAGCTTTTCCATGGTGCTATGCGACACTAGGTAAATTTACCTTGTTTCCTATAGGTAGGTGCCCCTTGCCTTGCCCCTGTGCCACCTCTGTGCCCCTAGACTATTGGTTCCTGACCCCATACTTAACCTGAGACACTGCAGAAAATCCTGGTCTTTTGTCACTGGAAGTCTTTGGTGGGACTTTGGACTAAGCCCCACTGGAAATCTATACAGAGGACCTTTCCTGTCTTTTTTTGCTGACCTATCTGTGGTGTGTGTAAGTTTGGATACAGTGACTGTCTGTGCCCACCCAAGACACTTTGGAGTGGTAGCATCAGCACTGTCTATTTTCCACACTGCTACATTTAGCAATGTCTGAGTTTACTGCCATGAAACTGAATGTTTGGTATAAATGTTTAAGAAGAGGGATGTAGCATCCTATAGGTTGTGCTTCTGAACTCTATACTGAAACCTTGGGAAATTAAGCAATATTATATCTATCAATGAAGGTTACTGTATAATTAGTATAACATTCAGGTTTCCATTAGCTTTATTTGTGATCAGCAGCAAATCCAGGAAGTTAAAATTCCTTTTCTGCAATTTTGGCATAGGTACCTTTAACTGCTTTTCTGCAAAGCAGGATCGTGTAATATTGAAGAGTGTGAATGGTTTACTACCTAACAATGAAGATAATATAGGTAGTTTTAGAGTACTTATGTAATTGTGGAGAGAAAGGTAACACCTATTTTGTAAATTAAATAGAGGAAATAGAGACAGATGAAGCTTAGTAAAATATTAAAATCTGTTAAAATCATCCTACTTAGCTTATTGAATAAAGGGAGAAGTAATGTCTTTTGAGTGTCTGATAGCAATTTGCATTGGGAACATTTATTTAATTAGTTTGTGAAAACAGCAGTGTGTCACTTCAATAATTTTTGGTTGCTTTTCCAGTTTAAATGAAACTCAACTTGCAAAACTTAAGAAGATTTCTTACCCCTTTCGCTATACATTTAATATAATAATTATATTTCATTATTATATATTTATATATATAAAAAATATATTTAATCTGAAAATTAATCTGCTCTTAAACCACAGTCAGACTAAGCCATATCAAATGAGCAATATCATCAGTTCCCTTTGAATACATGGCTTTTGAGAGTCCGAACTGAAAACTGAAATCCTGCTTATTTGTCCTAATGCTTCATATTAAACTTAAAAAAAAAAGTCATGGTTTTCAGTGGAGGTGGATTCTTTTGCCTGCTCATTGACTAATGCAGAACATAAGGCAGTATTTGCCACCAACATGTTCTTACTACTGAGTTCTTGTAAGTAGAACAAAGAATTACAGCAACTCATAAAGCAGCACAGAGAATCTAAAGACTATCCATAGTTAACAAAGCCTGCTGTTTTATTACACAATTCAAAATGGTCACCAAAGGAAGAGAGATACAGATTTTATATTTGCTTTGTATTGTATTTTTCTAGTTAATAGTATTCCTTCATTCAGAGACTTAGGTTTAGTGAATCCTAGGACACTTTTGTTAGGTTAAGGGTCTTGAAATTCTGTTTTAGGACTCCTAAGCAGTGAAAACTTAATTTGAAATCATTTGAGGGCAGAATGACAGATCAATGGCAAGATTGGTTAAGTGTGGAGAGGAGAAATCAATTTATAACAGATAAATCACTACTTATTAATGGACTAATTAAATAGCCTAGGGTAATCCTTTAAATGATTCCTAGAATACATTAATTGACAGCACTGTGATGTTCTTTGAGTTATTGTTCCCTTTTCTCTATGTATTTGAAATAGAATATTGCTCCATACATAAGGAGAGTTCAATTTTATTGATGGTTTATTGGTCAGTGAAGTACAAGATATGATGATTACAAGCATTGAACAATACATACAGAAATGAAATACCAACATTGTTCTTAATTGATAAGTTTTCAATTTTGAGTCATGATATAACATTGAATCAGTCATCATTGCACTCATAGTTAAAAGTCTTTTATCCTAGTGTATTTATATATACTGAATGTTAACTACCAATCTGTGGCCTTTTTGCAGTATTATGGCAGTCAGACATAATTATAGCCTCAGGTGTCTGCGGCTGAGTTTCACAGTTTGCACATGCAGACATACTTAAGCATCTGGAAAAATAATGAAGAATTACTGTTAGTTTGGATATAACAAGTAGGGTCATGGAAAGAAATAATAGGTCATTTAATATGGTGAAGACTAAGTGAAAAAAGTAATCCAACTTGAAACATTAAGAAAGAATTTTTTTTTATATATGGTGAATGTATTTCAACAATAAACAGAGAATTCAGTTACAGAAGGTAGTACTTGAACAAGGAATGATCAGTCCTTTGCTATTAATAATTTCTGTATGAGTCTTATTCAAGGCAATTTTATATTATCATCTTTATCTTTTGGGGAGATGAAATCTCCTCAAAAGATAAATTGATTTAGACTTCAATGTAGGTTGTGTGTCCAACTACAAATCACTTCAGAGGAATCAGTCAATTGTAGAAGATTGATTCAAAAATGTTTCTAATTCATTTTGTCACACTTTCATTAGTGTATGCGATAGCAATTGAAATAAATATTTGAAAGAAGTGACTGCCTGTGAATGATTTGTTTTTGTTTTAATGCTGATACCAGATATGCATTTTGAAGGAGTGTGAACATAAACAATTGCATGTGGCTCATATTTGTATAGTGTATCTTAAGAGTATATGACTAAAATTAGTAGAACAATAGTGAATAAAATAGTGGGAGTTAGATTCTCTCTGTCAAAGTATAGTTAGCTTTAAATAACATCAGAGTATTTTCCTATATATTTATTAACCTTTATGGAATTAAAATGTATTTTAAGCACTGTTATTTGCATATTTGCCTTATAATAATATACTGCCATTAGGGATCTTATATAAATAGACTTATTCAGAAACTGTAATTTTCCAGTAAGTTCAGTTTTGTCAGTGAACACTAGACAGACAATGAAAATATTACTGTAGTTAACATTTACTTTTATTCAATTAATGAATAATTAAGAGAGAGCTTACTTTCCTTAAGTGCAGTTATCTCCTCATGTTTTTAGTGGCTTGCTGTTCATTATGTTTCTAAATGAATAATAACACAAGCTGTGGAATAAATGCCATTGGGGATTACAGATGATGATGACCCCCAGTCTGGCTCATCACTTGTAATATTTCTGTCTTGTGGATCTAAAGATTTTCAAAGTAATTGAATCTTTCCTTTTTGTGACTGAACTCCAAAGGGGTTTTTCAATTCCCCTGTTGTCTTTTATAACCATAAAATTAAATTTTTTATCCCAGGGCTTCTGTGTTAGTAAAATTTCTTTAGAGAAAAATTAAATATGAAAGTCTTCTTACTGGGAAGAAAGGAGATTTACATTCTCTTTACTAATCAATTCTGATAAAAAACAGCTTTTACAAAATTCTAAGCCAGGAAATACATTTGTGGGCTTGCAAACAAATCCACAACAAAATAAAAGCATTACAGTTCAAACTACTGGGAGCATCATCAAGAGTACTCTGTATACTTGTGATTCTTAAAGTGACATCTCCTTTAAAGGTCCTAAAAGTTTTATAGAGCTATCCAACTGATCAGCTCTTCAAGACTAGTAAGTTTAATATTTTTTTAACCTCAAAGGCAACTCAGTTCTGAACAGAAATGTGTTTTCTGAATCATTATTCTTTAAATTTTAAAACCAGTCCTTTCAGAAGTGGGAAACCACATTTCATAACTTTCTTGGTGAGTACTCCCAGCTCAAATACCTTGTTTAACTGCAGCACTGCAATAACACCTGCTCAGCACAAGTCATGGTGTGGGTTCACTGGGCAGAAACAAGTTGGAGATAAGAGTTATTCAGTGCATATCTTGTATATTGGTGTTAGAAAACAAGGGAAGAGTACTTGAAAGAAAGGAGAAACAGCTTTCACTTTGCTGTCTTAAACTCAAATGAGTTCTTGATGGGCATTGGACAATTAAATAGGCTACTAAAACCTTGATAGCTGATTTATACAAAGAAGTCCTTATTTGGTAGAAATCAGTTTATTGAATTATGACAGAAAAATGACACAAGACCTTTAATACCTTTCTTCAGATGGATTATATAAATAATCCTGAAAAAAGTCTCAATGATGAGATTATACATGAGTTTATTAATTTTTGTAGTATGCATTTTCAGTTCTAGAACAACTATGATAATAATGTTATACTTTGAACAGCTGAGGTATACTCATTAATGCACTTTAAGTTCAACTTCACAAGTTTTCCTTAATATATTTTGAATTTTAGATAATTTTTTTCTTGGGCCTCTGAAATTGTATTTCAAAAACATACTACATCAACCTTATGCCTCAAGTATATGATGAACTCCTGACTCTCCCCAAGTTAATGTAGAAGCCACATTGGCTTCTTGTTTCACATAATGATTTTTAATTTAAAAATAAACATTGAATGCTGGTTTTGGGATACTGTAACTGGGATACTAGGATTGATTCAGACTATTGACTACTGTGTAATTGTCACATCCTTTTTATATCTATATGTATACTGCCCTTCTGACCTTTCAGTTCAGAGGTAAGATTTTAATAATCCATTGGACAAAGCAAGCCGTGCCACGTATTGAATTGGGCATTAACTTACTTGGAAAAATGATACTCAACACTTCAAGTTAATTGGTTCCTTTAAAACTTAGTTTTGTAAAAAAATGTGGCAGGTGCAAGAATATGCACAGAAAAATGTGTATACATCTGGAAGGAGTAGTCAGAAAGAATAATGATTATTGGGCATCTTTCATGTTCAGCTTATAGGAGCATTTTCAAAGTTGGAGTCTGATCATTCAGATTTGTTCCAGATTGTCCCATGAAGACTAAGAGCCTGATAGTTGCAAAGCTGCTTTTCTGTTGCTTTGGAGTATCTTCCCTTGAAAGGAAAAGATTAAGGGTTTTTGTGAACTTTAATACTACAAAAATCAACTTTGTGCTTTTTCACCCCTTCTGTCATCAACCTGATGGCTTTTGCCTTGGCTTATTGTCACCACTGCCACTCTTCTGTAGAAGCCAGTGCATAGGAAGGACATAGCTGGCTGGTAGTCCATGGATGTGCTTCATAACTGCACCATGCACAGGGGTCTCCAGTCCAGGGATGGGATACTGTAATGTGCAAGAGTGGTACCTCAGCCGCCTTCTAGACACTTGGGTATCAGTGAGAGGCGTGGTCCTGTAGAGCCCACAGTCTATGAAAAAGACTGAACAGGCTGTATTTGGTCTAAGGAAGAAAACACCGAGGTATTGTTGCTGTCTAGCACTGTCTGATTGGATGATGCACAGTGAAATGAAGCTCTTTTCACAGGTGCACTGTGATAGGACAGGAAGCAACAGGCACAAGTTCTAAAAAATAAAGTAACATATTAGAGAAAAAAATAATCACAAGAGTACTAAGACATTGGAACACGCTGCATGGGGAGGCTGTAGAATCTCCTTCCTTTATATTCATATCTTGACTGGACACAGCCCTAAGCACCCTGATATAATTGTGTCTGCTTAAGGCAGCAGTGTGCACTAGATGACCCACATAGGAAGGTCTCATGCAGCCTTAATAGCTCTGTGGCTCAACCCAGTCTTCCCATCAGTCATGCTGGTACTAAGTGTCTGTCATGCTGTCAGACTCCTTTTTCTCCTCATCTGTCTCTGGTATCAGCCTCCCCTGCATTTCAGAAAGACAGCTTAGAGACTAGTGCAGGAAGTGGCAGGGCTAATCCATTAGCTCATACCTAAAATTCAAATGGAAAGGAACTGAAAATTTAATGGAAGACTGTGTGGTAGTTCAATCTTTTTGATGGACAAATCTGTTTCAGAGGACCAGGCATCAAGTGTGCTATTTTACCTGTTGATAACACCTGTGTCCACATCTTGGAAAGAATAATTTATTCTGGGCCATGGCTTTAGCAGCCAGATGCTTGGCTGCAATAACTGTTTTGTGAAGAAGCAGGTGCAGCAAGGCTGCTATGGAAAAAAAGTAAAATGAAGGGTGCGTCTTATATGTGGCCCCACCTTGTGTACCTAAAGGACAGCTGTCTTTGTCAAGGTGTGCTCAGGCAGCGTTCTTTAGGATGGAAGCTCATAGGCAACATGGATGCAGATTGTCTGGTTCAGCATGCTCAGCTGAAGAAGCTGAATGGTGTTGGAAAGCTGGTCTGTCATGTGCATCCACCCCCACACATGATGCTTGTGCTGGGCCCACCGGCTGAGCCAGGCGTGTGGCTGGCCAGCGTGTACAGCATGTGTTGGCTCTGTAAGATGCTGCACAAGCTGAGCTGGGAGAGCGGAGCCCTGTGCCAAAGCCAATACACTCTGAAGGCAAACATAACACACTCTGGGACCCTTCTGTTTTGATTTTTGCCTTTGTGAAACTAAAATCATCCGGCAGTCTGACAAAAGCTGTTGGTAATGTCTACAGGTGAAAGTGGCAATAAAAGTAAACAGTAAATATTTTTTAAATAAATAGTAAATAATATAATAATATAATAATAAATAATAGTGGCATTAATATAAGTAAATAGTAAATAATAGCAAAATTTTAGTAAATTTTTCCTTCAGAGAAACTACCATCTGCTGGTTTCTAAATTGAATAACCTGAAAAAGTATGTCCTCTGTGAATGGAAAGGTTGGAATATGGGAGTCTAAGACAAAAAAAAGTCTTGCATTGTAGAAGTGCTAATCATTCACATTCTTAAAATCCATTGGGACTTAGTGCTTATAAAGTAGTTTTCAAATACTTATCCATAACGGTGAACATTTGGCTTGGAGTGCTTTGTCACATGAATTTCTTTGAAGTCAGAAGGCTATTGATGCTCTTGAGCACCATACTCTTTAGCAAATTGCAAGATTGGGGTTTATAAATAAAGTCTTCATAAATGCAGATTTTCTAACTGAAGTATGAAAGTATTGTCCCAGAAGGGTGACGACTTTGAACAGTAGCCATGGGGTGTGTGTGCAGTGTGAGGAACAAAGTCAGAAAATCTGATTATAACCTCCTGGCAGCAGCTGTTCAAATATTGTCTCTCCCATCTCTGCAGAGAATTTGTCTCACAAGTATAAACACTTAAGTCAGTAGATCATCTTATGTGCTAAAAATAATGATTGCTGGTAAGTAATAAGATGATGTACCATTCTTGTCTTGTTTTGTTACTCCATCCAGACTTTCCATTGGTCCTTTACAAAATTAAATAAATTCTGTGGCGAGACTTTCTTGTTAGCAAAGTTGACTACTGCAAATCTTGCTGAGAAAGCTGGCTTAGAGGCTACAGGGTCAGTTACTGTGCTGTGAGATATTTTGCATGTACTTGATGAAATGTTGCCACCAACAAAAGAAAAAAAAACTCTGCCATTTCAATGTGAGAGATGTGTACATGAGAACCAATCAACTACAATAATACAAAATTATTCAAATGAAACAAAGCAAACTGCAGAGTAACGAGGTTCAGAAAAACCACCCTGAAAACACCTTTGTCTTTAAATAACCTTTGAAACAAACAAAATGAATATTCATGAAACTGTGAAACATTTATGGCATGAAATGAGGACAAACATAAAATTTTTATCATCTTTTGTGGAAGCAATGGCTAGAAAGTAGTCTGGTGACAGATAATTAAACAGTTTTAAGAAGCAAAGGAGTGTATACAAGGCAGAAATGCCTCTTGACATTATGTTGTTAAATGGCTATTGCTATTAAGATGATTAGAAAACTGCTGCAAAAAGGATTTTACATCTATGTTGTTTCCATACTATATTCTAAGAAAATATTTCTGTTTTTTGTATCTACTGCTAAGATTTTTTAGCTGCTTACTTGGGAAAATAATTCAGGTGTCTGCTTGATCTCTGTCATAAAGTATTTTGTGAATAGTAGCCTACAGTTACAAACTTTAAAGCAATTAAATGCTTCTGAAGAAAACACAGTTCTTTCCCCAATTTCACTTTCTTCTTTGTTTTCTAGAGCTAATGCATGTAAGTATTTGTACAAGATTTGCATATAACAATATAATGTTTTCAATCTGTATCCAAATCTGGCATCTGAAGAGGTAGTGAAGGACCTGATTTCATTTCTGACTTTTTTGTTTTCTAAAAATGCTTTGTAAAATTTTCTTCCATATAATTTTCATAGGTTTGGGTTTTTTTCCCTTTTTTTCCCATTTAAACTAGAGAATAAGAAAATACTAAACTGCAACTTGTAATTCTAAAGCAGGCTTACTTACAGTTTTGGGGTTTTTTTGCAAAAAATTGAATAGCGGTTTTTTGTTGCAGTATCCCAGTTGTCATTCTGGCCTGGAAGCTGTTTAAGGAGGGTGAAGTACTGTATTACTAGTATTCAAAGAATTCAAAATTTTAAATAATTTGTAATGGAAATTACTGAAATTTTCTTAAATTATTCTTGTGCCACATGTAAAACATAAAATAGTGAAACCGAGTAAAGAGCTGTACTTAACATTTACAGAGGAAGAATCTTAGTGTTAGCAAGCCCTTTGCTAATGGCCACACTGAAATATGAAGTAATTCATATTACACCTAGCAAGAGCTAGGAGCCTGTATTGAAATCTGCTGTCACAGTGCTATTTTCCAGTACAGTGAGCTGGATTGCAGATTGTTGCTAAATTACATTTACTGCTGTGGCACAGATTTTGATTAATGTTTTGGTTTTGGTTTTTTTTTTCCAGATCTGAAGTTCTTAATTTTTTAAACTTTTGCATTTTTGTTTGTTAGTTTCAGATGATTGCATTTGAGGCAATAAAGACTAAAGACAGTAAGAACACCCCATAATTATTTCATTTGTTGCATATTTCCTCGTCACATTTCTCAGTTACTGTTCAAGACAGAGCCACAGATTATTGTACTGCAAAGAGAAAAACAGGGAAAGGGGTAGGTGTCAGAGCTTGTTCTCAGAGACACTTCAGTAGATTAGGAAATTTGGAACACTGACCAAACTTGTGCTTTCTTAGTGAGGTGAACAGGAGCTGTATTTGAAGGTGCCCTCAAATACCAGAGGCCTTACAACATTTAAAGTGAGTAAGAGTTTCAATTCCTTGGCAGTACAGCTGCAAGGAACTCTTAAAAACTCATTTTGGAAGCTTCAGACAAACAATGCCACAGCCTAAAACTTTGTCCGATATTTCTGCAGGACACTTACTTTTCAAATCATGGATGTTTGTATATGAGTAAGTGTTTCAGACTTCCATGCCTTTCTTCTCTTTCTCTGAGTCACTGGGGTGACTTCTTAATTCACAAGAATTACGTAATAACAGGAAAGTTTTTATGTGTATGTTTTAGCATGTCCTAAGTAGACATGTCTTACTAAATAATATGTATAAGCAATGCCATCCAGGCTAGATTTTGTGAAGTACTTGACCAGAGCCAGAAGTGCTGTATTTCAGAGCATACTTAGTATCCAATATATTAGAAATTGAGCTCAAATTAACTTCTTGCACTTAGGTCACCAGAGTTTCTGAATTAATTAGTAATTAATTTAGTTTTCAGTACAGAGGTACACCACATTTTTAACTTCTGTCTAAACATGAAAAATAACATTAATGCTCCTAAAAATTCTGACAATGAATATGGAAAGCAAATACAGTCTAAAACTTAAAAGATAGCATCCCCATAATGATGTACTTAACAGATTTCATAACAATCACCTAGTGTAGAAGAATATGTATCTTTTTTTTCACTAGAAACATCTTTGGTTTTATGTGGGCATGTGTGAAGAAGCATGTGTTAGAGCTACAAACATTATACGTAAGTTTGCAGGTATAAATTAATATAGCTGAGATGCCACTTCCAAAAAGTCATTGTATTTTAGCAATTAAAAAGTGGGTTTTTAAAAAATTGTCTAAAAGAAATCAAGGAAATAAGTGATGGAAACCATATTTCAGTTGTTTGCCTACAATACTGTCTGATTATTGGTCAATTAAACTTTGAAAATGTTCAGAAAACAGACTTACTGGCATGAGAGGTCTAGCTGACAGACAAAGCTACTGTCTGAAATATCTTACTCTTTCTGGAAGATACGGACTCAAGTGTTATCAGCAGCTAAAATACTGTGCTCTATCCCCAGCCCTCTGAAATAACTTACTTAGAAAAATAATGCAAAGGTAACATGTCCCAAGATTTGAATAAATACAAATTGAATATTTTTTATGCCAGTTCTCAAGCTAGTTTGTGCACTATATTAAAATAAATACAGTTTTTACTATTTTTTTTCTTAGACTCTGAGTTTCCTTAAAATTTTTCTTTTTATGCTTTCTATTATTCATTTCATTCCATGAAATCTGATTATAGGGCTCCAGGGCCATGATATGACACAACAGGGATGTGTTTTCTAGCATTTTACAATATAGACTAACTTAAATGTATTACTTTGCATAAAATTGTGTCCTAAGACCCTTTGGAGTATGACACATTACAAACCATAACAGTCTGTGCTATAAATCATGGAAAAGTCTTGTTCAAATTCATTGGATGGTGAACAAATTAAATCACTCATTGTGCATGGCCAATAACATTTTCATACATTAAGCAGTTACAGTATTTATTTCTCTAGCACTAGAGCCTGCCATCAGTGTGTTGCTTTCAACAATGAAAGGTGACAGCAAATCTGCTTCTCTGAAATAATTAGCACATTCATCAGGGCATATTAAGCAATTCCAAATTATTTCTTTTTTTGGAGGATTTTTTTATTTTTGTGCAAGAGAGAATCAGCAACTCATAAATCACAAAGACAGCAGAATGCACTGAGTGCCAGCCAAATAGGATCTAAACATTTCCACTGTATTTTAAGTAAAATAACAATAATAATAATAAAAAAATATGATAGAACATGGTACTGTCAGAATGCATTTGAGATATAATGAAAATGACATTGCTGCTGGACAACAGTGGTCTGTAAACTCACAATTTTACTTTGGTAGCCACATGCACTCTTTCAAGAGATGCATTGGTAATTATATTGATGGGTTTATCCCTAGAGGGCCAATATAGCCACACTTGATTTGAGTCTTATGAAATCTAATTTTCCTCTTCATGGAATAGGAAAATGAGAAGAAAGGACAGGAGGAAGGGAAAAAAAAAAACCAAACAGCTAGTTAACAAAGCTTTATCACACCGTAAATTTGTAGGTTACTCAATTAAACAAGTATTAGCTCATGTTCTAAGTTAAGGCCTTTCGAGATAATTTAGTCCAATAATCTGCTTAAACTAGAGTCCGTCAAGAGTTTTGAAATGCTCTGGGGGTAGAAACTGCACAACCGTTCTTGCCAATCTTATTCCAGTGTTTTACCGCCCTTGTGGTGTAATTTTCCCTCTTTCTATCTAATGTCTTTCAATTTGTTGCCTTTTGTTCCCTCCTCCTGTGAAGAGTTTGGCTGCATGTTCTCTGTGCCCTCCCATCAAGAAGCTGAAAACAGCAGGAAGTTCTTTCCTGAGCCTCTGAAGCTGAAGAGAATTAGTGGTCTCACCTTCATCTTTACAAAGTGTCTTCTACAGGGCTCGGTCCTGCACATCAAGTCTTTTCCAAGGCTGTAAACCCTAAAACTGGACTCAGGACCTCAGATACACTCTCACACTTGCTCAGGAGAGGGGAATAATCACCTTTCCACATTCTGGTTTGAGTGTTTTTAATGCAGTTCACTAGGTCACTGGGTTTCTGGGCTGTAAGAGCACATTGTTGACTCATATTCAATTTACTGTGTATCAGGAACCACAGGTCCTTCCTAGCCAGCTTGCTCACAGACTATGCTGTAATTGGGTTATTCCGTCCCAGATACAGGGCTAATTTACCTTTGTTGGACTTTGTGAGGTTCTTGTCAGACCAGTTCTTCACCTGCTTCTTCAGGCTGACCCTGCAGCACATTGGCTGCTCTCTGCAGTTTTTCAGAGACAAATCTCTGTGCTTGTGACCAACTCCTGTGCACAGATCACAATGCCACGTCCTCACCTTTCCGGCCTCTCTTTCCCAGAGAGCTTTTTTCGATCCACTTCAGTACTCCAGACATGCAAGCTATGCCTCCATATCCCTCTAATTTCGATAAGATCGTAACTCTACAACTGTGCACAGATTTCTCATTCTTCCTGGTTTTATCCCATGCTATGTATATCCATTGTAGAGGTACTTGAGATGAACCTGCAGTCACTTGGCTTTCAGAAGAGAAAAGAAGTGTGAGAGCCTCCCTCATGCTGTTAGACTCTGGTCTATTTCTCACAGCCTCTTCACTATTGCTTTAGGTGATAATAAACTTCCTCCAGTTTACCTAGTTTAAATCCCTTCTCATAAGGTCAATAAGTGTGTTTGTTCTCTGTATACCTGGAGGCAGATCTTCAAATACTGTAAAATGACATAGCAGTGCTGGTGGGAAGTGACTTCTGCTGTTTTAAAGCACTTAATAAAATTATGCTTTAATTTCTCAGGCTGGTATTCAGCACATTTTTAATTTAAGGTGTAATTCACCAATTACATTAATCTGGTTTTATTCCAAAAGCTCAGGATTACTGATGCTTTAAATTTGGGTTTGAGTAGTGTGGATTGAATTAGGAATACAATAGTTACTTAGAGCTGCTAATGCAATCAATCTGTACTGTGTGTTTTCACTGCACCTGCTCTCTTCTGAGCTAGGTTAGCTCAGGAAAGGATAACTCTTATGGAAATTATTTCACGTAGTTGTAGTGAAACTATATACATAGTATGTATTTTTTATTCTACTCATACATTGTTTTTTTAGCTTCCAGGTGGCTAGAAGGTCTTAATTGTCTTCCACTTTTTAAGCATCTTTTATTGTTCATGTTAATCTCAAGAAAATATAGCTATATTCTGTATGAATATGTCTCTGAAAAAAAATTTATATATATAACCATCTTTTAATTTGCATTTTTAAATAGAAAAAAAAAATCCTTCTAAGTTGTTTGCTACTTCTTTGAGAGGAAATTTATTTGAAAACCTGTGATTCCATTTTTAGTTATCATTAATTGTCCCATACTTCATAATGAGGCCAGCTCAAAACTCTTAATCTAAATAAAATGATTTTATTTCCCCCAGCACATTGCTAATTAACCTAATTTTGGTCATGTTGTGGGAAAGAAGCAAAGGAGATAGGAAGAAGGTAGTGCTTCCTCATTAATTGTCTCATGCCATAGAAGGGCTTGTTGCAATGAAGTCAGATCTGAGTGTTTGAGACTGGCACTGCTGACCCCTTCAAAGACACTGAAGGAACAATCAGGCAAAAAAGTGAGTCAAAGAAAGAAGGCAGTAGCCACCCTTGGAGCTAGGGTGCTACCAATAGAAATGTCTTATCTGGGTTCTTTGTACTACTCAGACACAGATTTGAGGTTTTTGGATTTCTTAGAGTTTTTTTCCCTCACCAGAAATAGGTTTCAAAACCTATTTTTCAAACCAGTTTCCTGCCACCTTAGCAATGGATACCAAAGTGGTGGGGAAAAGCTATCTAATACTTTGGCACTCCATATTTTGGCAGTGGGAGACATGTAAATAAGAAATGAGATAGGCATCAGGAAGGGGTTCCAAGTTTACAAACACATTTTATCAGTTGCTGCGAAAAAACAGTAGGAACAAAATCTTCCAATCACCAGCATTAAGGATTAGTAGGGAAAAAGAAATCCATTTAGAAACAGGGAACAGAACACTGACTTAAAAGCTGTAATATTGGAGAAGAAAGTATTAGAGAACAGCTGGCTGGGAATCTTCTGGGCAGATGTCTTTTTGTCAGAAATAATTTGCCAGTTGAATATGAATAACAGGTTCATCATAGGCTTTTCCTTGGCTTTGTTGGAATTTGTTGTCAAAATATATAGGTAAAAGATAACCCTGCACCAGAGAAAGAACCATGAGCATAATGTTCCCTTTGTTGCCTCCTGCAGACTGCAAATTTAAGTACTGTTAGAATTTCCCACATCAAATGCATGTGTTAATTAACACATTAGTATTTGTCTTTCCTCTTTCCTTCTTTGTGTTGTCTGAAAATTTCAAGCAGAGTATTTTCAAAATCTGAAAGATGCGAAATATATCTTCTGGTCGTCTCTGTCAAGTAGTAGATATTGTAGATATATAGGAAATAAAAAGCATAGTAAAGATGAAAGAAGACCTCTGCTTTGATGTTTGTAAAGCACTTGATGTGAAAGATGAAGTGATGCTAGAGTGAAAATCAAGGTTTGTGAAGGTGCTATCTTGAGAACTGCAACACATACAATTTTAATTGCAACAAATTGGAATCACAGTATGACCAAAGTTGGAAAGTCCCTCTGGAGGTCATGTTGTCCTGCCTCAAGCAGTGCCACCTAGAAGGAGGTTTCCTAGGACCATATTCAGAGAACTTTTGAATACCTCCAAGGATGGAGATTCCAGAACCTCTCTGGGCACCATGTGCGGGTGCTCGGTTACCTTTACCACCCTCTGGTCCTGGCCTCTAAGCTGGTTTTCAGTCTACCTCTCTATCTGCTCATCCAGCCCATACCTTACTACCTTGTCTGTGAGGAACTTATGAGAGGCAGTGTAGAAATTCTTGGAAAATTTACTTGACTCAATTATCTTCACATCAAAGATATGACAGAGAAGAATCCATGAAGTCCATTACTCACTGTGATGAGTGGGTAGAATTATAATTAGTAGTTCACTCATGATAGTTTGCATTCCTTTTTTAACCCTGATATTTGTAGGTTTCTTACTAGAAATACAAATGAACAAATATTTGCAGATACAGAATTTCATATCAGATGACCAATAGCTTGAAACAACTAAACCAAAGAAATGGTGTAAAAGTTAGGTATTGCTGGCTTTTTAATTTATTTGAAACTTTTTGATTAGCACAATTTATGGAAATGAGGAAAGTCAGTTTAAGTCACTACTTATGTTTTTCTGTACAACACCAAGAATTTGTGTAGTAAATATTCATTAGTTATACTGTTAAGTGTGAAGTATGTTACAGTAGAGAATCACTTTGATGCATTCACATATCTGCAGGAGAAGACTAATGCATTTATCTCCATGGAAATGCAAAGTTTGTTATAAAGTATGGAGATGCTTCTGTTTGGGAATCATTTAAAGCAAACTTCCAAAATCATAATCTTCTGGTTAGCAGTTTTGGCAAGCTAAACCTGGAAGTTCAACTGATAAACATTTGCTGAGCAGTGCATCAAAGCTGGTTTGTTTGAGTTTTTTTCCTTAAACTGTGTTGATTTTCACTACTAAAGACTAGTAAGATAAGACTACTTCTAAAAGAATATACTAATTATTGATCTTGGAAATGAGATTATTTTTTCTTATATGGTATAAACATATTAAGGAGAAAAATAAAGTGTAAGCAGAATATAAATAAGCCAGGCAAAGTTATTTATTCTTAGCTGTTGAAATTTTAGATCTGAATTTTTCTAATTGGCTGTTAATTAAAGGGTGGAACTTCAAAGCTTTTCTGGGCTGCAGGGTGCTTTATAAAGAATTTTACATGTTCTTTTAGTTTTATCTAGTTGGCGAGAATGCCTTAACCATGTCCTATGAATGATCGTAGTTTCCATAATCGATAGTTATGTTAAAGTTCTTATATTGCAAAAGCAATAATTAAGACTTAAATTCTAGTACATGGGTGGGGAATTATTGTTGGAAGCAGATGCCCCAAGTTAGACATGGCTTCTACAGAATGAATCATTAAAAAATGCTAATTACTTTCTGTGTAAAGAAATCATTATTGCATCATTTTAATGCATGTCAGAGTAAATGCCCAGGGCTACATTGTTGTTACATAGCCAAAGAAGATTCTGATGCAAATATAACTGTTTTCAGTCCTTTCAGCTTCCAGTTTTAAAGCAGCACAATGGGTATGGCTGTAGCTTTTGTTCAGTCAGCTTTTTGTTTGGGAGGTGTCTCTTCTCTACAGAGTTCAGTTGTAGAAGGCATCCTTTGCAATTCAATCCATCTGAGTGTCATAAATCCTAAATGCATTTTCTCTGGTGAGGTTGAAAAGGTGTGAAAAAGACAAACAATACTCAGGAAGAAACATACTCCAGTTAATAATAACCAGCAGCAGTAAAATTGGTACAGCAATTTGTAGGTAATTAGCCAACAGGACAAAAAAGACATATGGCCAGGAATTATGTATTACTTACTTTTCTGCAAAAAAAAAAAATTGTTACAGACTAGGCCTTTTATTTTTTATTATTTCTATTATTACTATTTTATTTATGCAGTTTATTTGATACAAAACTAACATATAATTTATAAATTAATATAAGTACATAAATATGTTTTGGTTATTTCTAGGTTTTTTTATCTGCAGGGGGAAAAGCTGGTGTTATTTAAGTCTTGCTTCTGATTAGAGGTAGCAGAAGACCTGTTGAAGTAGAATTTTACATTTGTTTCTTGTATATTGTCACTGACCAGAGACACAGATCTACATATGCAATGATAATTTCAAGATTTTAATTATACACAATTTAATTATTCACAATTTTACAATTGTATTTTAGAGTTTTAGGCAATTGCAATATTACAATTCATGGCTAAAGGGGAATGCAGGAGTTTAATTTCAGAAAAATATATATGGTTTGAATTGAGATAATGGAAGTACAGGAATAGATGCCTGCCAGATAATGGTATTGCCATAATGGTGGTAAAAAGGAATTGTGTCTCAAACATGCATTTGTTATGTGCATTTCATACAGCTTTCTATTTACGTGGTCTCTGAGGGCATGTGAGTGTTTCTCAGCTTTGCTGTTGCAAAATCTGCAGGCTTGTTATATGAGAAGCCATAGCTTAGCTGAGCTGGAATTGGAGCAGAAGATGAACTATGCATGTATAACTGCAGAACCAGGTCTCTCTCACATCGTTAGATGTTGACATAAAAAAAAAACAACCCACCTCCCTGCTTTACACGAGATTTCAAGACATCCTATCACATAGGCAGTTCTGGGAACACTTCTGTGTTTATCTCCATCATGGAATGATTGTGAGGCCCAAAGACCCACAGTGTTCTTGCTAGGACTAAATACTTTGGGTGGCAACATCATGTTGACAAGACTGTACTCTTCCTTGTTTTGGAGCTGGTTTGCACTTCCCATGTGTTGTGTTGCACCGTGTTGTAGAGAGTCCAGGAACATTTGACCTGCTAGCTGGTAACAATTCTCTGCAGCAGCACGTAAATGTGTAGCACAGCTTTTGCTTATCCTGCTCTCCTGGGGTAGCAGCACTTGTTGGGCAGGATTTATAGTAATCACATGGAGGGATAATTCGCTAGAGGAGCTGAAGACATGAGGCAGTGTTCATCTTTGTATAAGTGGGCATCACTAGGTCTAGTTACTGTTGCAATAACATTTGTTATCTATTATTAGATTTAGCTGGATTCAGATGCTGTGTGAACATTGTCCTGAAGCTCTTTGCAGAGATAAGAGGAAAGATGAATTAACGTAATGAATAGCAGGAGGAACAAAAAGCATGGAAGCTAATCAAA